>NW_024736209.1:0-7254 GCF_018991925.1 Homarus americanus
GGTCACCCATCCAAGTACTAACCAGACCCAATGTTGCTTAACTTCGCTGATCGGACGAGAAGCGGTGTTTTCAACGTGATATGGCCGTTGGCATCAATATAAGCTGGTTCTTGTCAATTTATAAAAAGCACTGCCCTACAGGGTTCTTTTTCTTCCACTGTCCTGTGGTAGTGAAATGCTTAGCGGTTGTGTTGCAGTCTGACATCTACCTCTTTAATCAAAAGAAGGGAAAGTGCAGGACATCGATAAACGAAAGTCAATGTCAACCTATTCTTCCTTACCGAACGGGGTGCAAGGGAGCTTAATTAGATCAGGTCTTTCTGTGACAAAATTATTGAAGTTTGTCATAGGGCAGGGTGTACCAGATTTGTTTCCCTGGCCTTTATATATTGATCCCATTATTGTTATAAAAAAATGCCATTTTGAACATTAGGGTAAGCCGTTTCATACTATTGATTCATTTTAAGATCATAAACTAGACATCATCTAACGTATCAATACTAAACAATACATACCATATCACCGCGGTACATAGCAAAGATAAAGGGTGGAACAAAAGGGGGGTTACTAGCGAGAGGTAAACTGCCAACAGCATCTGGTGTTCCCAGGCGGTCACCCATCCAAGTACTAACCAGACCCAATGTTGCTTAACTTCGCTGATCAGACGAGAAGCGGTGTTTTCAACGTGGTATGGCCGTTGGCATCTATATAAGCTGGTTCTTGTCAATTTATATAAAGCACTGCCCTACAGGGTTCTTTTTCTTCCACTGTCCTGTGGTAGTGAAATGCTTAGCGGTTGCGTTGCAGTCTGACATCTACCTCTTTAATTAAAAGAAGGGAAAGTGCAGGAGATCGATTAACGAAAGTCAATGTCAACCTATTCTTCCTTAACGAACGGGGTGCAAGGGAGCTTAATTAGATAAGGTCTTTCTATTGGAATTATTAGAAGTTTGTCATAGGAGCAGGGGTGTTTTAGTTTTGTTTCCACAGCCTTTACTTATATTGTTATTATTGTTATAAAAAAATGCCATTTGAACATTAAAATTTGACCATTTTTTAATTATTCGATTTTAAGATAAAACAAACTGAAATCATCTAACGTATCCAATACTAAACAAACCATACCACATCCACCCGCGGTACATAGCTTAAGATAAAGGGTGGAACAAAAGGGGGGTTACTAGCGAGAGGTAAAATGCCAACAGCATCTGGTGTTCCCAGGCGGTCACCCATCCAAGTACTAACCAGACCCAATATTGCTTAACGCTGATCGGACGAAAGCGGTCAGCCTCAACGTGGTATAGCCGTTAGCATCTCTTAAGCTGGTTCTTGTGAATTTATATAAGCTTTTGCCTACAGGGGTTCTTACTGTTCCACTGTCTGTGGTAGTGAAATGTAGGATTGCGTTGCAGTCTGACATCTACCTCTTTAACTAAAAGAAGGGAAAGTGCAGGAGATCGATTAACGAAAGTCAATGTCAACCAATTCTTCCTTACCGAACGGGGTGCAAGGGAGCTTAATTAGATAAGGTCTTTCTATTGGAATTATTAGAAGTTTGTCATAGGAGCAGGGGTGTTTTAGTTTTGTTTCCACAGCCTTTACTTATATTGTTATTATTGTTATAAAAAAAATGCCATTTGAACATTAAAATTGGACCATTCTTTAATGATTCGATTTTAAGATAAAACAAACTGAACTCATCTAACGTATCCAATACTAAACAAACCATACCACATCCACCCGTGGTACATAGCTTAAGATAAAGGGTGGAACAAAAGGGGGGTTATTAGCGAGAGGTAAAATGCCAACAGCATCTGGTGTTCCCAGGCGGTCACCCATCCAAGTACTAACCAGACCCAATGTTGCTTAACTTCGCTGATCGGACGAGAAGCGGTGTTTTCAACGTGGTATGGCCGTTGGCATCTATATAAGCTGGTTCTTGTCAATTTATATAAAGAACTGCCCTACAGGGTTCTTTTTCTTCCACTGTCCTGTGGTAGTGAAATGCTTAGCAATTGCGTTGCAGTCTGACATCTACCTCTTTAATTAAAAGAAGGGAAAGTGCAGGAGATCGATTAACGAAAGTCAATGTCAACCTATTCTTCCTTACCGAACGGGGTGCAAGGGAGCATAATTAGATAAGGTCTTTCTATTGGAATTATTAGAAGTTTGTCATAGGAGCAGGGGTGTTTTAGTTTTGTTTCCACAGCCTTTATTTATATTGTTATTATTGTTATAAAAAAATGCCATTTGAAGATTAAAATTTGACCATTCTTTAATGATTCGATTTTAAGATAAAACAAACTGAACTCATCTAACGTATCCAATACTAAACAAACCATACCACATCCACCCGCGGTACATAGCTTAAGATAAAGGGTGGAACAAAAGGGAGGTTACTAGCGAGAGGTAAAATGCCAACAGCATCTGGTGTTCCCAGGCGGTCACCCATCCAAGTACTAACCAGACCCACGTTTAACTTCGCTGATCGGACGAGAAGCGGTAGCCAACGTGCATGGGCTGCTGGCATCTATATAAGCTTTCGGTTCTTGTCAATTTATATAGAGAACTGCCCTACAGGTTAGTTTCCGCCACAGTCCTGTGGTATTGAACTGCTTATAGGAAGCGCAGCCTGACATCAATTTTTAATTAAAAAGAAGTGAGAGACGATTAACGAAAATACCGTCAACCTATTCTTCTACCTAACGGGTGCAAGGGAGCTTAATTAGATAAGGTCTTTCTATTGGAATTATTAGAAGTTTGTCATAGGAGCAGGGGTGTTTTAGTTTTGTTTCCACAGCCTTTACTTATATTGTTATTATTGTTATAAAAAAAATGCAATTTGAACATTAAAATTGGACCATTCTTTAATGATTCAATTTTAAGATAAAACAAACTGAACTCATCTAACGTATCCAATACTAAACAAACCATACCACATCCACCCGCGGTACCTAGCTTAAGATAAAGGGTGGAACAAAAGGGGGGTTACTAGCGAGAGGTAAAATAGCATCTGGCAGTGTTCCCAGGCGGTCACCCATCCAAGTACTCAACTAGACCAATGTTGCTTAACTTCGCTGATCGACGAGAAGCGGTGCTTTCAACGTGGCATGGGCTGCTGGCATCTATATAGGTTGGTTCTTGTCAATTTATATAAAGCACTGCCCTACAGTGTTCTTTTTCTTCCACTGTCCTGTGGTAGTGAAATGCTTAGCGGTTGCGTTGCAGTCTGACATCTACCTCTTTAACTAAAAGAAGGGAAAGTGCAGGAGATCGATTAACGAAAGTCAATGTCAACCAATTCTTCCTTACCGAACGGGTTGCAAGGGAGCTTAATTAGATAAGGTCTTTCTATTGGAATTATTAGAAGTTTGTCATAGGAGCAGGGGTGTTTTAGTTTTGTTTCCACAGCCTTTACTTATATTGTTATTATTGTTATGCACCATTTGAACATTAAATTGACCATCTTTTTAATGATTCGATTTTACATAAACAAACTGAACTCATCTAACGCATCCAATACCAAACAAAATCATTCATACCACATCCACTCCGTGGTAAAATATAGCTTAAGATAAAGGTGGAACAAAGGGGGTTACTTAGCGAGGTAAAATGCCAATAGCATCTGGCAGGTTCCCAGGCGGTCACCCATCCAAGTACTAACCAGACCTAACGTTGTTTAACTCGCTGATCGGACGAGAAGCGGTGTTTTCAACGTGGCATGGCCGTTGCATCCATATAAGCTGGTTTTTGTCAATTTATATAAAGCACCTCACAGGTTCTTTTCTTCCACTGTCCCGGTGGTAGTGAAACGTTTAGCGGCATGCAGTCTGACATCTACCCTTTAATTAAGGAAAGTGCAGGAGATCGATAAACGAAAGTCAATGTCAACCTATTCTTCCTTACCGAACGGGGTGCAAGGGAGCTTAATTAGATAAGGTCTTTCTATTGGAATTATTAGAAGTTTGTCATAGGAGCAGGGGTGTTTTAGTTTTGTTTCCACAGCCTTTACTTATATTGTTATTATTGTTATAAAAAAAATGCCATTTGAACATTAAAATTTGACCATTCTTTAATGATTCGATTTTAAGATAAAACAAACTGAACTCATCTAACGTATCCAATACTAAACAAACCATACCATATCCACCCGCGGTACATAGCTTAAGATAAAGGGTGGAACAAAAGGGGGGTTACTAGCGAGAGGTAAACTGCCAACAGCATCTGGTGTTCCCAGGCGGTCACCCATCCAAGTACTAACCAGACCCAATGTTGCTTAACTTCGCTGATCAGACGAGAAGCGGTGTTTTCAACGTGGTATGGCCGTTGGCATCTATATAAGCTGGTTCTTGTCAATGGCAAAAGCACCGTGTCTCTACAGTTCTTTTTTCCACTGTCCTGTGGTAGTGAAATGCTTAGCGGTTGCGTTGGAGTCTGACATCTACCTCTTTAATTAAAAGAAGGGAAAGTGCAGGAGATCGATTAACGAAAGTCAATGTCAACCTATTCTTCCTTACCGAACGGGGTGCAAGGGAGCTTAATTAGATAAGGTCTTTCTATTGGAATTATTAGAAGTTTGTCATAGGAGCAGGGGTGTTTTAGTTTTGTTTCCACAGCCTTTACTTATATTGTTATTATTGTTATAAAAAAAATGCCATTTGAACATTAAAATTTGACCATTCTGTAATGATTCGATTTTAAGATAAAACAAACTGAACTCATCTAACGTATCCAATACTAAACAAACCATACCATATCCAGCCGCGGTACATAGCTTAAGATAAAGGGTGGAACAAAAGGGGGGTTACTAGCGAGAGGTAAAATGCCAACAGCATCTGGTGTTCCCAGGCGGTCACCCATCCAAGTACTAACCAGACCCAATGTTGCTTGCTTCGCTGATCGGACGAAGCAGTGTTTTCAATGGTATGGCCGTTAGCATCTATACTCGCTGGTTCTTGTCAATTTATATAAAAACTGCTGCCCTACAGGGTTCTTTTTCTTCCACTGTCCTGTGGTAGTGAAATGTAGCGGTTGCGTTACGCGATCTGACATCTATCTTTAGTAAGAAGAGGTGGGAGATCGATTAACAGCAAAGTCAATGTCAACCTATTCTTCCTTGCAGACAGGTGCAAGGGAACTTAATTGAATAGATTTTCTATTGGAATTATTAGAGGTTTGTCATAGGAGCAGGGGTGTTTTAGTTTTGTTCCACAGCCTTTGCTATATTGTTATTATTGTTATAAAAAATGCCATTTAGAACATTAAAATTTGGACCATTCTTTAATGATTCGATTTTAAGATAAAAACAAACTGAACTCATCTAAAGAGTATACAATACTAAATAAACCATACACATCACCGCGGTACATAGCTTAAAGATAGTTAGGTAGAACAAAAGGGGTTACTGGCAAGGAGGTAAAATGCCAGCAACATCTGGTGTTCCCAAAACGGTCACCCATCAGGCACTAACCTTAGACCCAATGTTGCTTAACTTCGCTGATCGGACGAGAAGCGGTGTTTTCAACGTGGTATGGCCGTTGGCATCTATATAAGCTGGTTCTTGTCAATTTATATAAAGCACTGCCCTACAGGGTTCTTTTTCTTCCACTGTCCTGTGGTAGTGAAATGCTTAGCGGTTGCGTTGCACCTCTGACATCTACCTCTTTAATTAAAAGAAGGGAAAGTGCAGGACATCGATAAACGAAAGTAAATGTCAACCTATTCTTCCTTACCGAACGGGGTGCAAGGGAGCTTAATTAGATAAGGTCTTTCTATTGGAATTATTAGAAGTTTGTCATAAGAGCAGGGGTATTTTAGTTTTGTTTCCACAGCCTATACATATATTGTTATTATTGTTATAAAAAAATGCCATTTGAACATTAAAATTGGACCATTCTTTAATGATTCGATTTTAAGATAAAACAAACTGAACTCATCTAACGTATCCAATACTAAACAAACCATACCACATCCACCCGCGGTACATAGCTTAAGATAAAGGGTGGAACAAAAGGGGGGTTACTAGCGAGAGGTAAAATGCCAACAGCATCTGGTGTTCCCAGGCGGTCACCCATTCAAGTACTAACCAGACCCAATGTTGCTTAACTTCGCTGATCGGACGAGAAGCGGTGTTTTCAACGTGGTATGGCCGTTGGCATCTCTATATGCTGGTTCTTGTCAATTTATATAAAGCACTGCCCTACAGGGTTCTTTTTCTTCCACTGTCCTGTGGTAGTGAAATGCTTAGCGGTTGCGTTGCAGTCTAACATCTACCTCTTTAATTAAAAGAAGGGAAAGTGCAGGAGATCGATTAACGAAAGTCAATGTCAACCTATTCTTCCTTACCGAACGGGGTGCAAGGGAGCTTAATTAGATAAGGTCTTTCTATTGGAATTATTAGAAGTTTGTCATAGGAGCAGGGGTGTTTTAGTTTTGTTTCCACAGCCTTTACTTATATTGTTATTATTGTTATAAAAAAAATGCCATTTGAACATTAAAATTTGACCATTCTTTAATGATTCGATTTTAAGATAAAACAAACTGAACTCATCTAACGTATCCAATACTAAACAAACCATACCATATCCACCCGCGGTACGCCAGCTTAAGATAAAGATTAGGTAAAGGGGTTACTGGCGAGAGGTAAAATGTAGCAGCATCTGGTGTTTTGAGCGGTCACCCATCCAAGTACTAACAGACCCAATGTTGGAACTTCGCAGATCGGACGAGAAGCGGTGTTTTCAACGTGGTATGGCCGATGACAACATTACAAGCTGGTTCTTGTAAATTTATACACAGCACTGCCCTGCAGGTTGCTTTCTGCCACTGTCCTGTGGTAGTGAAATGCTTAGCGGTGGCGTTGCAGTCTGACATCTACCTCTTTAATTCAAAGAAGGGGAAGCGCAGGAGATCGATAAACGAAGGTCAAAGGCAACCTCTTTTCCTTAACGAACGGGGGTGCAGGGGAGCTTAATTAGATAAGGCCGTTCTAGTGAAATTATTAGAAGCTTGTCATAGGAGCAGAGGTCTTTTAGTTTTGTTTCCGGAGCTTTTAGTTATAATGTTTTTATTTTATTAAAAAAATGCCATTTGAACAATAAAATGTTGGCTATCTTTTATGAATCGATTTTAAGACAAGTCAAACTGAACTCATCTAACCTATCCAATACTAAACAAATCACCCACCCAGCGGAGGTAAATTTGGAGATAAAGTGGGTTAGCAGCGAGGTAAAATGCCAACAGCATCTTCGTGTT
>NW_024736210.1:0-17926 GCF_018991925.1 Homarus americanus
TACTCGATCAGGGGCCTTTGTTATAGTCGATCAAGGTACTTTGTTATACTCGACCATGGGACTTTGTTATACGAGATCAGGGGACTTTGTTATACTCGATTATGGGCCTTTGTTATACTCAACCAGGAGAATTTGTTATACTCGATTAGGGGACTTTGTTATACTCGATGTGGGGGCTTTGATATACTCGATCAGGAGAATTTGTTATACTCGACCAGGGGACATTGTTATACTTGATCAGGGGACTTTGTTATACTCGATGAGGGGACTTTGATATACTCGATGTGGGGGCTTTGATATACTCGATCAGGGGACTTTGTTACACTCGATCAGGGGAATTTGTTATACT
The DNA here is from genome assembly GCF_018991925.1 of Homarus americanus. Classification (NCBI taxonomy): domain Eukaryota; kingdom Metazoa; phylum Arthropoda; class Malacostraca; order Decapoda; family Nephropidae; genus Homarus; species Homarus americanus. The sequence continues at coordinate 350 of NW_024736210.1, forward strand.
CGACCAGGGGACTTTGTTATACTCGATCATTGGACTTTGTTTTACTCGATCAGGAGTTTTGTTATACTCGACCAGGGGACTTTGTTATACTCGATTCGGGAACTTTGTTATACTCGATCAAGGGGTTTTGTTATACTCGATTAGGGGCCATTGTTATACTATATCAGGGGCTTTTGTTATACGCGAACCAGGGTAATTTCTTATACTCGATCATGAGACATTGTTATACTCGATCACGGCCTTTCTTATGTTCGACCAGGCGGGTTTGATATACTCGATAAGGGGACTTTGTTATACTCGATCAGGGGGCTTTGTTATACTCGACCAGAGTGCTTTGTTGTGCTCGACCAGAGGACTTTGTTATACTCGATAGGGGGACTTTGTTATACTCGATCAGGGGACTTTGTTATACTCGATCAGGGGCCTTTGTTATACTCGATCATGGGCCTATGTTATACTCAACCAGGGGACTTTGTTATACTCGATCAGGGGAATTTCTTATACTCGACCAGGGGACTTTGTTATACTCGATAAGGGGAATTTGTTATACTCGACCAGGGGACTTTGTTATACTCGATCAAGGGCCTTTGTTATACTCGAACAGAGGACTTTGTTATACTCGATTAGGGGACTTTGTTATACTTGAGCAGGGGACTTTTTTATACTCGATCAGGGGGCTTTGCTATACTCGATCAGGGGACATTACTATACTCGACCAGGGAACTTTGTTATACACGATCAGGGGATATGTTTTACTCGATCAAGGGATGTGTTATACTCGATTAGGGGACTTTGCTATACTCGATCAGGATGCTTTGTTATACTCAGCAAGGAGGCTTTGTTATACTCAACCGGGGGCCTTTGTTATACTCGATCAGGGGCCTTTGTTATACTCGATCAGAGGCCTTTGTTATACTCGATCAGGGGACTTTGTTATACTCGATCAGGGGGCTTTGTTTTACTCGATCAGGAGACATTGTTATACTCGATCAGGGGACTTTGTTATACTTGATCAGGGGACTTTGTATTATTAGATCAGGGGGGCTTTGTTATGCTCGACCAGGGGCCTTTGTTATGCTCGATAAGGGGACTTTGTTATATTCCATCAGAGGACTCTGTTATTCTCGATCAGGGGCCTTGGTTATACTCGACCAGGGGACTTTGATATACTCGACCAGGGTCCTTTCTTATGCTCTACCAGTGGCCTTTGTTATACTCGATCAGGGGGCTTTGTTATATTCGATTAGGGGACTTTGTTATACTCGATGAGGCGCATTTGTTATACTCATTCAAGGGCCTTTGCTATACTCGATCACGGGATTTTGTTATACTAGATGAGGGACTTTGTTATACTCGATCAGAGGGCTTTGTTATACTCGACCATGGGCCTTTGTTATGCTCGATGAGAGGACTTTGTTATACTCGATCGGGGGACTTTGTTTTCCTCGATCAGGGGGCTTTGTTATACTCGATCAGGGGACTTTGTTATACTCGACCAGGGGACATTGTTGTTCTCGATCAGGGGACTTTTTTATATTCGATCAACGGACTTTGTTATACTCGATCAGGGGCCTTTATTATACTCGATCAAGGACCTTTTTTATACTCTATTAGGGGACTTTGTTATCCTCGATGAGAAGACTTTGTTATACTCGATCAGGGGATTTTGTTATACTCGACCAGGGGACTTTGTTATACTCGATCAGGAGGCTTTGTTATACTCGATCAGGGGACATTACTATACTCGACCAGGGAAAGTTGTTATACACGTTCAAGGGATATGTTATACTCGATCAGGAGATGTGTTTGATTGGACTTTGTTATACTCGGTTAGGGGGCTTTGATATTCTCGATCAGGGGACTTTGTTATACTCGATCAGGGGACTTTGTTATACTCGATGGTTGGGCTTTGTTATACTCGATCAGGGGACTTTGTTATACTCGACCAGGGTCCATTGTTATGCTCGGCCAGTGGCCTTTGTTTTACTCAATCAGTTGACTTTGTTATACTCGATAAGGGGGCTTTGTTTTCCTCGACCAGGGGACTTTGTTATACTCGACCAGGGGACTTTGTTAGACTCGATGAGGGGACTTTGTTATACTCGACCAGGGGCCTTTGTTATGCTCGATTAGGGGACTTTGTTATGCTCGATCAGGGGCCTTTGTTATACTATATCAGGGGCTTTTGTTATACTAGAACCAGGGTACTTTGCTATAATCGATCATGAGACTTTGTTATACTCGATCAGGGCCTTTATTATACTCGACCAGGGGGGTTTGATATACTCGATCAGGTTACTTTGTTATATTCGGCATGGGGGCTTTATTATACTCGATCAGGGGACTTTGTTATACTCGATGAGGGGGCTTTGTTATACTCGACCAGGGTGCTTTGTTATACTCGATCAAGGGACTTTATTATACTCGATCAGGGGACTTTGTTATACTCGATCAGGGGGCTTTGTTATACTCGACCAGGGTGCTTTGTTATACTCGATCAAGGGACTTTATTATACTCGATCAGGGGGCTTTGTTTTCCTCGATCAGGGGACTTTGTTATACTCGATCATGGTCTGTGTTATACTCCATCAGGGGCCTTTGTTATACTAGACAAGGGGACTTTGTTATACTCGATCAGGGAACTTTGTTATACTTGATCAGGGGCCTTTGTTATACTCGATTAGAAGACATTACTGTACTCGACCAGGGAACTTTGTTATACACGATCAGGGAATATGTTATACTCGATCAGGATATGTGTTATACTCGATGAGGGCTCTTTGTTATACTCGATGAGGGGACTTTGTTATACTCGATCAGGGGGCTCTGTTTTCCTCGATCAGGGGACTTTGTTATACTCCATCAGGGTCTTTGTTATTCTCCATTAGGGGCCTTTGTTATACTCCATCAGGGTCTTTGTTATACTCCATTAGGGGCCTTTGTTATACTCAAACAGGGGACTTTGTTTTACTCGATCAGGGGACTTTGTTATACTTGATCAGGGGACTTTGTATTATTCGATCACGGGGGCTTTAATATGCTCGACCAGGGGCCTTTGTTATGCTCGATGAGGGGCCTTGGTTATACTCGACCAGGGGACTTTGTTATACTCGATCAAGGGAATTTGTTATACTCGACCAGGGGACTTTGTTATACTCGATAAGGGGACTTTGTCATACTCGATCAGGGGACTTTGTTATACTCGATTAGGGGCCTTTGTTATACTCGATCAAGGGCCTTTGTCATACTTGATCAGAGGACTTTGTTAGACTCGATGAGGGGTCTTTGTTATTGCCGATGAGGGGCCTTTTTTATACTCAATCATGCTCGATAACGGGACTTTGTTATACTCGATCTGGAGGATTTGTTATACTCAACCGGGGGCCTTTGTTATACTCGATGAGGGGCCTTTGTTTTACTCAACCAGGGGATTTTGTTACACTCGATCAGGGGAATTTGTTATACTCGACCAGGGGACTTCGCTATACTCGATCAGGGGAATTTGTTATACTCGAACAGGGGACTTTGATATACGCAATTTGGGGACTTTGTTATACTCGACCAGGGGACTTTGATTTACTCGATGAGAGGACTTTTTTATATTCGATCTGGGGACTTTGTTATACACGATCAGGTGCCTTTATTATACTCGATCAAGGGCCTTTGTTATACTCGATCAGGGGACTTTGTTATACTCGATCAGAGGACTTTGTTATACTCGATCAGGGGCTTTGTTATACTCGATCAGGGGACATTTCTATACTAGAGAAGGGAACTTTGTTATACACGATCAGGTGATATATTATACTCGATCAGGGGATGTGTTATTCTCGATCAAGAGGCTTTGTTATACTCAACCAGGTTCCTTTGTTATACTCGATCGGGGGCCTTTGTTATACTTGATCAGGGGACATTACTATACTAGACCAGGGAACTTTGTTATACACAATCAGGTGATATGTTATACTCGATCAGGGGATTTTGTTATACTAGATGAGGGGACATTGTTACACTCGATCAGGGGGCTTTGTTATACTCGATCAGAGGAATTTGTTATACTAGATCAGGGGACTTTGTTATACTCGATCAGCGGCCTTTATTATATTCGACCAGGGACTTTGTTATACTCGATCAGGGGACTTTGTTTTACTCAATCTGGGGACTTTTTTATATTCGATTAGACTTGATGTTTTATACTCGATCAGAGACTTGATTATTTCTCGATCAAGGGCTTGCTATACTGATCATAAGCCTTTGCTCGACTAGGAACTTTGACTTTGAGGGCTTGATATACCTGTCCGGCTGGACTCTTTGCTATTTCATACGATCATGGCCTTGTTACATTGATCAGACTTGAGACAGACTCAGGGACCTTGTTACTGATTAGGTTCTTGTTACAGCTGATGACTATCATACCGACAGGGGTTTTCGATCAGGGGACTTTGGTATACTCCATCATGGTCTTTGTTATACTCGATCAGGGGACTTTCTTATACTCGATCAGAGGACTTTGTCATACTTGATCAGGGGACTTTGTTATACTCGATGAGGGGTCTTTGTTATACTCGATCAGGGGATATGTTATACTCGAACAGGGGGTGTGTTATACTCAACCGGGGGCGTTTGTTATACTCGATCATAACAAAGACCAGTGGTCGAGTATAACAAAACCACCTGATCGAGTATAACAAAGTCCCCTAGTTGAGTATAACAAAGCCCCCCGATCGAGTATAACAAAGTCCCCTGATCGAGTATAACAAATTCCCCTGATCTAGTATAACAAAGGCCCCGGGTCGAATATAGTAATGTCCCCTGATCGAGTATAACAAAGGGCCCTCATCGAGTATAACAAAGTCCCTTATCGAGCATAGCAAAGGCCCCTGGTCGAGTATAACAAAGCCCCCCTGATCGAATATTACAAAGTCCCCTGATCAAGTATAACAAAGTTTCTGATCGAGTATAACAAAGTCCCCTGGTCCAGGAAAACAAAGCCCCCTGATCGAGTATAACAAAGTCCCCTTATCGAGCATAACAAAGGCCCCTGGTCGAGTATAAACAAAGCCCCCTGATTGAATATTACAAATTCCCCTGATCATGTATAACAAAGTCCCCTGATCGAGTATAACAAAGTCCCCTGGTCGAGTATAACAAAGGCCCCTGATGGAGCATAACAAAGACCCTGATGGAGTATAACAAAGTCCCTTGTTCGAGGAAAACAAAGTCCCCTCAACGATTATAACAAAGTCCCCTGATCGAGTATAACAAAGTCCCTTGGTCGAGTATAACAAAGGCCCCTGATCGAATATAACAAAGGCCCCCGGTTGAGTATAACAAAGCATCGTGATCGAGTATAGCAAAGTCCCCTGATCGAGTATAACACATCCCCCAGATCGAGTATAACATATCCCCTCATCGTGTATAACAAAGTTCCCTGGTCGAGTATAACAAAGTCCCCTGATCGAGTATAACAAAGTCGTCAGATCGAGAATAACAAAGTCCCCTAATCGAGTATAACAAAGTCCCCTGGTCGAGTATAACAAAAGCCCATGATCAAGTATAACAAAGTCCCCTGATCTCGTATAACAATGTCCCATGGTCGAGTATAACATATCCCCTGATCGTGTATAACAAAGTTTCCTGGTCGAGTATTGTAATGTCCCTTGATCGAGTATAACAAAGCCTCCTGATCGAGTATAACAAAGTCCCCTGGTCGAGTTTAAGAAAGTCCCCTGATCGAGTATAACAAACTCCAATGATCGAGGATAACAAAGTCCCCTGACCGAGTATAACAAAGGTCCTTGATCGAGTATAATAAAGGCCCATAATCGAGTATAACAAAGTCCTTTGATCGAATATAAAAAGTCCCCTGATCGAGTAAAACAAAGTTCCCTGGTCGAGTATAACAAAGTCCTCTGATCGAGTATAACAAAGCCCATTGATCGAGTAAAACAAAGTCCCGTGATCGAGTATAGCAAAGGCCCTAGATCGAGTATAACAAAGGCCCCCGGTTGAGTATAACAAAGCCTTTGTTATACTCGATCAGGGGACTTTGTTGTACTCGATCAGGGGACTTTTTTATTCTCGATCAGGCGGCTTTCTTATACTCGATCACGGGAATTTGTTATACTCGACCAGGGGACTTTGTTATACTCGATCAATGGACTTTTTTACTCCATCAGGAGACTTTGTTGTACTCGACCAGGGGACTTTGTTATACTCGACCAGGGGACTTTGTTATTCTCGATTAGGGGACTTTGTTATACTCGATTAGAGGGCTTTGTTATCCTCGATCAGGGGACTTTGTTATACTTGACCAGGGGACTTTGTTTTACTCGATCAGGGGACTTTGTTATACTCGATCAGGGGACTTTGTTATACTCGATCAGGGGCCTTTGTCATAATCGATGAGGGGACTTTGTTATGCTTGATCAGGGGAATTTGTTATACTCGACCAAGGGAATTTGTTATACTTGATCAGGGGAATTTGTTATACACGACCAAGGGACTTTGTTATACTCGATCAGGGGACATTACTAAACTCGACCAGGGAACTTTGTTATACACGATCAGGGAATATGTTATACTCAATCACGGGATGTGTTATATTCGATTAGGGCACTTTGTTAATACTCACTCAGGAGGCATTGTTATACTCAATCGTGGGCCTTTATAATACTCGATCAGGGGAATGTGTTATACTCGATCAGGGGACTTTGCTATACACGATCAGAGGGCTTGGTTATACTCAACCAGGGGACTTTGTTATATTCGATCAGGTGGTTTTGTTATACTCGACCCGGGGTCTTTGTTAGGCTCGATCAGAGGAATTTGTTATACTCGATCAGGGGCCTTTGTTATACTCGATCAGGGGACTTTGTTATACTTGATCAGGGGAATTTGTTATACTCGATGAGGGGACTTTGTTATACTCGATCAGGGGACATAGTTATACTCGATCAGGGTGCTTTGTTATCCTCGATCAGGGGACTTTGTTATACTCGACCAGGGGACTTTGTTTTACTCGATCAGGGGACTTTGTTATACTCGATCAGGGGTCTTTGATATACTCGATCAGGGGACTTTGTTATACTCGATCAGGAGACATAGTTATACTCGATCAGGGACTTTGTAATATCCGATCAGGGGGCTTTCTTATACTCGATGAGGGGCTTTGTTATACTCGACCAGGGGACTTTGTTATACTCCATCAGCTGTCTTTGTTATACTCCATCAGGGGCCTTTGTCATACTCGATGAGGAGGCTTTGTTATACTCGATCATGGGACATTACTGTCTCGACCAGGGGACTTTGTTATATACGATCAGGGGATATGTCATACTCGATCAGGGGATGTGTTATACGCGATCTGGGGACTTTGTTATACTCGATCAGGAGACTTTGTTACACTCAACCGGGGGCCTTTGTTATACTCGATCAGGGGACTTTGTTGTACTCGATTAGGGGACTTTTTATTCTCGATCAGGCGGCTTTGTTATACTCGATCACGGGAATTTGTTATATTCGACCAGGGGACTTTGTTATACTCGATCATTGGACTTTTTTTACTCCATCAGGAGACTTTGTTATACTCGACCAGGGGAGTTTGTTATTCTCGATCAGGGGACTTTGTTATACTCGATTAGGGGGCTTTGTTATCCTCGATCAGAGGACTTTGTTATCCTCGATCAGGGGACTTTGTTATACTTGACCAAGGGACTTTGTTTTACTCGATCAGGGGACTTTGTTATACTCGATCAGGGGACTTTGTTATACTCCTTCAGGGCACTTTGTTATACTCGATGATTGGGATTTGTTATACTCGATCAGGGGATGTGTTATACTCGATCAGGGGACTTTGTTATACTCGATCAGGAGACTTTATTATACTCAAACGGGGGCCATTGTTATACTCGATCAGGAGACTTTGTTGTACTCGATCAGGGGACTTTGTTATACTCGACCAGGGGACTTTGTTATATTCGATCAGGGGACTTTGATATACTCGATCAGGGCCTTTGTTATACTCGATCAGGAGACTTTGTTATACGCGATCAGGGGAATTTGTAATACTTGACTAGGGGACTTTGTTATTCTCGATAAGGGGACTTTGTTATACTCGACCAGGGGACTTTGTTATACGCGATCAGGGGCCTTTGTTATACTCGATCGGGGGACTTTGTTATACACGATCAGAGGACTTTGTTATACTCGATCGGGGGACTTTGTTTTACTCGATCAAGGGCTTTGTTATACTCGATCAAGGGACTTTGTTAAACTCGATTAAGGGCCTTTATTATACACGATCAAGGGCCTTTGTTATACTCCATTAGGGGACTTTGTTATACTCGATCAGAGGACTTTGTTATACTCGATCAGGGGACATTGTTATACTCGAAAAGGGGACTTTGTTATACTCGATCAGGAGGCTTTGTTATACTCGATCAGTGGACATTACTATACTCGACCAAGGAACTTTGTTATACACGATCAGGGGATATGTTATACTCGATCAGGGGATGTGTTATACTCGATCACTGGGCTTTGTTATACTCAAACGGAGGCCTTTGGTTTTCTCGATCAGGGGCCTTTGTTATCCTCGATCAATGGACTTTGTTATACTCGATCAGGGGACTTTGTTATACCTCGATCAGGGGGCTTTGTTTAACTTGATCAGGGGACTTTGTTATACTCCATCAGTGTCTTTGTTATACTCCATCAGGGGCCTTTGTTATACTCGACCAGGGGACTTTGTTATACTCGATCAGGGGACTTTGTTATACTTGATCACTGGACTTTCTAATATTCGATCAGGGGGGCTTTGTTATACTCGACCAGGGGCCTTTGTTATGCTCGATAAGGGGACTTTGTTATACTCGATCAGGGGACTTTGTTTTACTCGACCAGGGGACTTTGTTATACTCGATCAGGGGACTTTGTTATACTCGATGAGGGTCCTTTGTTATGCTCGACCAAAGGAATTTGTTATACTCGAATAGGGGACTTTGTTATTCTCGATCAGGGGGCTTTGATATACTCGACCAGGTGACTTTGTTATACTCGATTAGGGGACTTTGTTATTCTCGATGATTTGGCTTTGTTTTACTCGATCTAGGGCCTTTGTCATAATCGATCAGGGGACTTTGTTAGACTCGATGAGGGGCCTTTGTTATACTCGATGAGGGGCCTTTGTTATACTCAATCATGGGCCATTGTTATGTTCAACCAGGGGACTGTGTTATAATCGATTAGGGGGCTTTGTTATATTCGATTAGGTGACTTTGTTATACTCGATGAGGGACATTTGTTATTCTCGAACAAGGGCCTTTGCTAAACTCAATCAGGGGACTTTGTTAGACTCGATTAGGGGCCTTTGTTATTCTCGATCAGGGGACTTTGTTATACCTGATCAGGGGCTTTGTTATACTCGCCCAGGGGCCTTTGTTATGCTCGAAAAGAGGCCTTTGTTATACTACATGAGGGGCTTTTGTTATACTCGAACCAGGGGAATTTGTTGTACTCGATCATGAGACTTTGTTACACTCGATCAGGGCCTTTATTATACTCGACCAGGGGGGTTTGATATACTCGATCAGGGGATTTTGTTATACTCGGTATGGGGGCTTTATTATACTCAATCAGGGGACTTTGTTATACTCGATCAGGGGTCTTTGTTATACTCGATCAGGGGGCTTTGTTATACCCGACCAGGGTGCTTTGTTATACTCGATCAGGGGACTTTGTTATACTCGATCAGGGGGCTGTGTTTTCCTCGATCAGGGGACTTTGTTATACTCCATCATGGTCTTTGTTATACTCCATCAGGGTCCTTTGTTATACTCAACCAGGGACTTTGTTATACTCAATCAGGGGACTTTGTTATACTTGATCAGGGGACTTTGTAATATTCGATCAGGGGGGCTTTGTTATTCTCGACCAGAGGCCTTTGTTATGCTCGATAAGGGGACTTTTTTATACTCGATCAGTGGCCTTTGTTATACTCGATTAGGGGACATTACTATACTCGACCAGGGAACTTTGTTATACACGAACAGGGGATATGTTATACTCGTTCAGGGGATGTGTTATTCTCGATGAGGGGACTTTGTTATACTCGATCAAGGGGCTTTGTTTTCCTTGATCAGGGGTCTTTGTTATACTCCATCAGGGTCTTTGTTATACTCCATCAGGGGCCTTTATTATGCTCGATAAGGGGACTTTGTTATACTCGATCAGGGGCCATTGTTATTCTCGATCAGGGGACTTTGTTTTACTCGATCAGGGTACTTTGTTATACCCGACCAGGGTGCTTTGTTATACTCGATCAGGGGACTTTCTTATACTCGATGATTGGGCTTTGTTATACTCGATCAGGAGACTTTGTTATACTCGACCAGGGTCCTTTGTTATGCTCGACCAGTGGTCTTTGTTATACTCGATCAAAGGGCTTTGTTATATTCGATTAGGGGACTTTGTTTTACTCGACCAGGGGCCTTTGTTATGGTCAACCAGGGGACTTTGTTATGCTCAATCAGGGGACTTTGTTATACTTGATCAGGGGGCTTTGTTTTCCTCGACCAGGGGACTTTGTTATACTCGATCAGGGGACTTTGTTATACTCGATGATTGGGCTTTCTTATACTCGATCAAGGGCCTTTGTCATAATCGATCAGGGGACTTTGTTAGACTCGAAGAGGGGCCTTTGTTATACTCGATGAGAGGCCTTTGTTATACTCGATCATGAGCCATTGTTATATTCAACCAGGGGGACTTTGTTATACTCGACCAGGGGAATTTGTTATACTCGATCAGGGGATCTTCGTATACACGATGAAGGGGATTTGATATACTCGATCAGGGGACTTTGTTATACTCGATCAGGGGACTTTGTAATACTCGACCAAAGGACTTTGTTATAGTCGACCAGGGGACTTTGTTATACTTGATTAGGGGACTTTGTTATACTCGATGAGGGGGCTTTGATATACTCGATCAGGGGACTTTGTTATACTCGACCAGGAAACTTTTTTATACTCGATCAGGAGGCTTTGTCATACTCAACCGGTGGCCTTTGTTATACTTGATCGATCAGGTGACTTTGTTATACTCGACCATGGGACTTTGTTATACTCGACCAGGGGACTTTGTTATATTCGATCAGGGGACTTTGTTATACTCGATCAGGGCCTTTGTTATACTCGATCAGGAGACTTTGTTATACTCGACCAGGGGACTTTGTTATACTCGATCAGGGGAATTTTTAATACTTGACTAGGGGACTTTGTTATACTCGATAAGGGGACTTTATTATACTCGACCAGGGGACTTTGTTATACTCGATCGGGGGACTTTGTTATACACGATCAGAGGACTTTGTTATACTCGATCGGGGGACTTTGTTTTACTCGATCAGGGGCTTTGTTATACTCGATCAAGGGACTTTGTTATACTCGAAAAGGGGAATTTGTTATACTCGATCAGGAGGCTTTGTTATACTTGATCAGGGGACATTACTATACTCGATCAGGGAACTTTGTTATACACGATCAGGGGATATGTTATACTCGATCAGGGGATGTGTTATACTCGATCACTGGGCTTTGCTATACTCAAACGGAGGCCTTTATTTTTCTCGATCAGGGGCCTTTGTTATCCTCGATCAATGGACTTTGTTATACTCGATCAGGGGACTTTGTTATACTCGATCAGGGGGCTTTGTTTTCCTTGATCAGGGGACTTTGTTATACTCGATTAGGGGACATTACAATACTCGACCAGGGAACTTTGTTATACACGAACATGGGATATGTTATACTCGTTCAGGGGATGTGTTATACTCGATGAGGGGACTTTGTTATACTCGATCAGGGGGCTTTGTTTTCCTTGATCAGGGGTCTTTGTTATACTCCATCAGGGTCTTTGTTATACTCCATCAGGGGCTTTTGTTATACTCGACCAGGGGACTTTGTTATACTCGATTAGGGGACTTTGTTATACTTGATCACTGGACTTTGTAATATTCGATCAGGGGGGCTTTGTTATACTCGACCAGGGGCCTTTGTTATGCTCGATAAGGGGACTTTGTTATACTCGATCAGGGGCCATTGTTATTCTCGATCAGGGGACTTTGTTTTACTCAACCAGGGTACTTTGTTATACTCGATCAGGGGACTTTGTTATACTCGATCAGTTGACTTTGTTATACTCGATCAGGGGGCTTTGATATACTCGATCAGGGGACTTTGTTATACTCGATCAGGGGACTTTCTTATACTCGATGATTGGGCTTTGTTATACTCGATCAGGAGACTTTGTTATACTCGACCAGGGTCCTTTGTTATGCTCAACCAGTGGTCTTTGTTATACTCGATCAAAGGGCTTTGTTATATTCAATTAGGGGACTTTGTTTTACTCGACCAGGGGCCTTTGTTATGGTCAACCAGGGGACTTTGTTATGCTCAATCAGGGGACTTTGTTATACTTGATCAGGGGGCTTTGTTTTCCTCGACCAGGGGACTTTGTTATACTCGATCAGGGGACTTTGTTATACTCGATGATTGGGCTTTCTTATACTCGATCAAGGGCCTTTGTCATAATCGATCAGGGGACTTTGTTAGACTCGAAGAGGGGCTTTTGTTATACTCGATGAGAGGCCTTTGTTATACTCGATCATGAGCCATTGTTATATTCAACCAGGGGGACTTTGTTATACTCGACCAGGGGGAATTTGTTATACTCGATCAGGGGATCTTGGTATACACGATGAAGGGGATTTGATATACTCGATCAGGGGACTTTGTTATACTCGATGAGGGGACTTTGTAATACTCGACCAGGGGACTTTGTTATAGTCGACCAGGGGACTTTGTTATACTCGATTAGGGGACTTTGTTATACTCGATGAGGGGGCATTGATATTCTCGATCAGGGGACTTTGTTATACTCGACCAGGGGACTTTATTATACTCGATCAGGAGGCTTTGTTATACTCAACCGGTGGCCTTTGTTATACTCGATCAGTTGACTTTGTTATACTCGACCATGGCACTTTGTTATACTCTATCAGGGGACTTTGTTATACTCGATCAGAGCCGCTTGTTTACTCGATCAGGGGCCTTTGTTATACCATACCAGGTGAATTTGTTATACTCGAACCAGGGGAATTTGTTGTACTTGATCATGAGACTTAGTTATACTCGATCAGGGAAATTTATTATACTCGACCAGGGGACTTTGTTATACTCGATCAAGGGCTTTTGTTATTCTCGATCAGGGGACTTTGTTATATTCGATCAGGGGGCTTTCTTATATTCGATGAAGGGACATTGTTATATTCGATTAGGTGACTTTGTTATACTTGATGAGGGGCCTTTGGTAGACTCGATGAGGGGCCTTTGTTATACTTGATCAAGGGCTTTTGTTATACTCGAACCAGGGGACTGTGTTATTCGAGATCATGAGACTTTGTTATACTCCATGAGGGGCCTTTATTATACTCGACCAGGGGGCTTTGATATTCTCGATCAAGGGACTTTGTTATTCTCGATGAGGGGATTTGTTATACTCGACCAGCGGACTTTTTTGTGCTCGATCAGGGGACTTTGTTATACTCGATCAGGGGGCTTTGTTATCCTCGATCAGGGGACTTTGTTATACTCGACCAGGGGACTTTGTTTTACTCGATCAGGGGACTTTCTTATACTCGATCAGGGGTCTTTGTAATACTCGATCAGGGAACTTTGTTGTACTCGATCAGGAGACTTTGTTCCACTCAACTGGGGGCCTTTGTTATACTCGATTAGGGGACTTTGTTGTAATCGATCAGGGGACTTTTTTATACTCGATCAGGGGGCTTTGTTATACTAGATCAGGCGGCTTTGTTATGCTCGATCAGGGGAATTTGTTATACTCGACCAGGGGACTTTGTTATACTCGATCATTGGACTTTTTTTACTCCATCAGGAGACTTTGTTATACTCTACCAGGGGACTTTGTTATTCTCGATCAGGGGACTTTGTTATACTCGATCAGGGGGCTTTGGTATCCTCGATCAGGGGACTTTGTTATACTTGACCAGGGGACTTTGTTTTACTCGATCAGGGGACTTTGTTATACTCGATCAGGGGACTTTGTTATACTCCTTCAGGGGACTTTGTTATTTTCGATGATTGGGCTTTGTTATACTCGATCCGGGGATGTGTTATACTCGATCAGGGGACTTTGTTATACTCGATCAGGAGACATTATTATACTCCAACGGGACCCTTTGTTATACTCGATCATGAGACTTTGTTGTACTCGATCAGGGGAATTTGTTATACTCGACCAGGGGACGTTTGTTATACTCGACCAGGGGACTTTGCTATACTCGACCAGGGGAATTTGTTATACTCGACCAGGGGACTTTGTTATAGTCGAACATTGGACTTTGTTATACTCGATCAGGAGACTTTGTTATACTCGACCAGCGGACTTTGTTGTACTCGATCAGGGGACTTTGTTTTACTCGATCAGGGGACTTTTTTATACTCGATCAGGGGTCTTTGTTATACTCGATCAGGGGACTTTGTTATACTCGATCAGGGGACATTGTTATACTCGATCAGACGACTTTGTTATACTCGAATAGGAGTCTTTTTTTACTCGAGCAGGGGACTTTGTTATACTCGATCTGGGGACTTAGTTATACTCCATCAGAGACTTTGTAATATCCGATCAGGGGGCTCTCTTATACTCGATGAGGGCCCTTTGTTATACTCGACCAGGGGACTTTGTTATACACCATCAGCTGTCTTTGTTATACTCCATGAGGGGCCTTTGTCATACTCGATGAGGGGGCTTTGTTATACTCGATCATGGGACATTACTATCTCGACCGGGGAACTTTGTTATATACGATCAGGGGATATGTTATACTCGGTCAGGGGATGTGTTATACTCGATCAGGGGACTTTGTTATACTCGACCAGGAGGCTTTGTTACACTCAACCGGGGGCCTTTGTTATACTCGATCAGGGGACTTTGTTGTACTCGATCAGGGGACTTTTTTATACTCGATCAGGGTGCTTTGTTTTACTCGATCAGGCAGCTTTGTTATGCTCGATCAGGGGAATTTGTTATACTCGACCAGGGGACTTTGTTATACTCGATCATTGGACTTTTTTACTCCATCAGGAGACTTTGTTATACTCGACCAGGGGACTTTCTTATTCTCGATCAGGGGACTTTGATATACTCGATCAGGGGGCTTTGGTATCCTCGATCAGGGGACTTTGTTATACTTGACCAGGGGACTTTGTTTTACTCGATCAGGGGACTTTGTTATACTCGATCAGGGGACTTTGTTATACTCCTTCAAAGGACTTTGTTATACTCGATGATTGGGCTTTGTTATACACGATCCGGGGACGTGTTATACTCGATCAGGGGACTTTGTTATACTCGATCAGGAGACATTATTATACTCAAACGGGACCCTTTGTCATACTCGATCAGGAGACTTTGTTGTACTCGATCAGGGGACTTTGTTATACTCGACCAGGGGACTTTGTTATACTCGATATGGGGACGATGTTATACACGATGAGGGGGCTTTGATATACTCGATCAGGGGACTTTGTTATACTCGATCAGGGGACTTTGTTATACTCGATGAGGGGGCTTTGATATACTCGATCAGGGGACTTTGTTATACCCGATGAGGGGACTTTGTTATACTCGACCAGGGGACTTTTTTCTACTCGATGTGGGGACTTTGTTATTCTCGATCAGGGGGCTTTGCTATACTCGATCAGGGGACTTTGTTATACTCGATCAGAGGACTTTGTTATACTCGATGTTTGGTCTTTGTTATACTCGATGAGGGGACTTTGCTTTTCTCGAGCAAGGGACTTTGTTATACTCGATCATGGGCTTTTGTTATAATCGAACAAGGGGACTTTGTTATATTCGATCATGAGACTTTGTTATACTCCATGAGGGGCCTTTATTATACTGTACTCGACCAGGGGGCTTTGATACTCTCGATCAGGGGACTTTGTTACGCTCGGTCAGGGGACTTTATTATTCTCGACAATGGGACTTTGTTATACTCGATCATTGGACTTTGTTTTACTCGATCAGGAGACTTTGTTATACTCGAATAGGGGCCTTTGTTATACTCGATCAGGGGCCTTTATTACACTATATGAAAGGCTTTTGTTATACTCGAACCAGGGGACTTTGTTATACTCGATCAGGGGACTTTGTTATGCTCGATCAGGTCCTTTGTTATACTCGATCAGGGGAATTTATTATACTCGACCAGGGGACGTTTGTTATACTCGACCAGGGGACTTTGTTATACTCGACCAGTGGAATTTGTTATACTCGACCAGGGGACTTTGTTATACTCGATCATTGGACTTTGTTTTACTCGATCAGGAGACTTTGTTATACTCGACCAGCGGACTTTGTTGTACTCGATCAGGGGACTTTGTTATACTCGATCACGGGATATTGTTATACTCGATTAGGAGACTTTGTTATACTCGATTAGGAGTCTTTTTTATACTCGACCAGAGAACTTTGTTATACTCGATCTGGGGACTTTGTTATACTCGATCAGGGACTTTCTAGTATCCGATCAGGGAGCTTTCTTACACTTGGTGAGGGGCCTTTGTTATACTCGACCAGGGGACAAAATTATACGCCATCAGCTGTCTTTGTTATACTCCATCACGGGCCTTTGTCATACTCGATGAGGAGACGTTGTTATACTCGATCAGGGGATGTGTTATACTCGATCAGGGGGCTTTGTTATACTCATTCAGGGGACATTGTTGTACTCGATCAGGGGACTTTATTATACTCGATGAGGGGGCTTTGTTATACTCGACCAGGGGACTTTGTTATACTCCATTAGCTGTCTTTGTTATACTCCATCCGGGGGCTTTGTCATACTCGATGAGGGGGCTTTGTTATACTCGATTATGGGACATTACTGTCTCGACCAGGGGATTTTGTTATATACGATCAGGGGATATGTTATACTCGATCAGGGGATGTGTTATACTCGTTCAGGGGACTTTGTTATACTCGATCAGGAGGCTTTCGTATACTCCATCAGCTGTCTTTGTGATACTCCATGAGGGGCCTTTGTCATACTCGATGAGGGGGCTTTGTTATACTCGATCATGGGACATTACTATCTCGACCGGGGGACTTTGTTATATACGATCAGATGATATGTTATACTCGATCAGGGGATGTGTTATACTCGATCAGGGGACTTTGTTATACTCGATCAGGGGACTTTTTGTACTCGATGAGGGGACTTTTTTTATACCCAATGAGGGGGCCTTGTTATACTAGATCAGGCGGCTTTGTTATGCTCGATAAGGGGACTTTGTTATACTCGATCAGGGGCCTTTGTTATACTCGATCAGGGGACTTTGTAATACTCGACCAGGGGACTTTGTTATACTCGACCAGGGGAATTTGTTATACTCGATCAGGGGACTTTGTTATACTCGATCAGGGGACTTTGTTATACTCGATCAGGGGACTTTGTAATACTCGACCAGGGGAGTTTGTTATAGT
>NW_024736211.1:0-21869 GCF_018991925.1 Homarus americanus
CTAGAAGTTACGTATTGCTTTTTTAGCCATCAGCAAATTTATTTATGTTGTTGCTCTTATGCCGATATCTATAAGTTGTTTATGTATATAATAAATAATAATGGTCCAAGTGTGAGCCTTGGGGGAACTCCTAACGACGTTGCCCAATGGGACTTAGGTGCCGTTAATGCTCACTGTTTCCTGGGTCCTGTAAATCCACGCCCTAATCCATTTAAGAATGTTACCTTTGATGTCATGAGTTTCTACCTTCTAATTAGTCTTCGTGGGGACTCTGTATTTTAAGTAGAGATATACCACACTGCACTGTGCCCCTGTCCACAGATCTGGAAAAACTGATGAAAAGAATGTTAATAGATTAGTTAGACAAGAACGTCCGCCAGGTCATGCTGGGAATCACAATCAATCGGTGCCCATTTAATCCTGCCTCCTCCCTCACACCTGTCCTTCCCCACCCCCTCCACCGTAGAAGAGGTGGAATGACTATCCTCATATTTCCATTGGTTAATGAGGCTGACCTGTTGCAAGGTGACCCCAGGTACAGTGCCACGAATCTACCCACCTCTCACGCATCTCTCTCACTAATTTCATCCATGACTCACCACCTCACCAACAGCCAATACTTTCACCACTCACTCTGGCAGATAGAGCCAGATAAATAGACGTAGATAGTCAAAACATCCATGGTTAATGTTAAGGTGAGCAGATACAAAGATACTGCTAATAAAACAGAGACTGTGTTAGAGAGAGAGAGAGAGAGAGAGAGAGAGAGAGAGAGAGAGGAGAGAGAGAGAGGGAGAGATGATGCAACCACTTCCCCTCACTATTGTTATCGCAGTCTCAAAAATGTAAGGCTAATACTCCACTCCAATATAATTTGCTCAGATGCTTTAAATGTTTTATATAACAACAACTTGTTCTACACGCAGTAAGAGTCATCATACAACTAGAGATAAATGTCAAGTTGTTGCTTTTAATGTAAGTATTCAAGCGATATTCAGGACAATCTTTAAGTAATGTGTGTATACATTTTTCTGCATTAATCTTAGTATTATGTAATGCTGGCAGGCTGTAAGCCCACTCAATTGTCGGGTCAAACCTGCTCGTATCACTGACTGAAGCTGATTGTATGAATTACTCTGCTGGCTCTCACTGCTGGCTATCACTTGTGTGTGTGTGTGTGTGTGTGTGTTCAGGCTTGTAAATACACATCAGTCGTACTCACACAAGAATTAGTCAATATCCAGGACACAGTTGCAAGATCTCGAGGGTGAAGTAAAGTGACAAGAATTATTCTCTCCTCAGGTACCCCAGCAGGTAGTGAGGTACTGAGGGGATTCTTTAATAACAACAACACCGCCAATATTGCTACGAGGAGGTAATTGTCTGTCTGTGTCAAACTCACTCTACAGGACACTAGCTCTAGCAACATCTTACGACTAAACAAACCCCTCCCCTCAAATAAGTTCAGGACTCCCCCTGTAATAAACCCGACCTCCAACAAATTCGACCCCCAACAAAACCCGAACATAAACCGAACATCAGTAAACCTAAACAGTCAAACCAAACCATAATCCCATTTCCACCAGCCAACAAGCTTGGTAAGGCCTTGATTACCAGCCCCTGATGGGAGAAAGGCCAGTAAAAGTCCTCCCCACAACCCCTGGGCTGGAGGACTTTGCTGGCAACTGTACATCCTGGGCAAACCAACCATGTCAGTAAGCTAAGACCCTCAATGAAGCCTTGATATTGTTCGTCTCAACTTGAAATGTATTATGGTGTCATGGAGTCTGTAAGGGTAAAATATGTTTGGTGAAGTTATCGTACCTGGCCATACCAGGCAGATGTGGGTTGAGATGATAGTAGAGTTTTTTCGTCAGTAATGTCAGAATGTAATATCAGTAATATTGTATCATTGTGTAATGTCAGTAGTCGTATTTCAAGTAGTCGTAATATTGTAGCCAGTATCGTCATTGTTGGTGGTCATTGTCAGTATTATTGTATTGTCGTATCATTGTAGTCATATTGTCATATTCATATCGTCAGTAATGTGGTCAATATTACGTATTGTTGTATCATTGTATTGTCGTATTATTGGGGAAATAGTATTATCAGAAATATGGTTGTCATAGGTCAGTAATATTGTATTGTTTGTCAGTATTAATAGCTCATTGCTTGTATTGTATTGTACGTATTGTCAGTAGTTGTACGTTGTCACGTATTGTTGGAAATGGTTGTTGTTGTAATTGTTGTATTATTGTATTGTATCATTGGTAGTTGTATTGTTGTTGCTGGGTATTGTAATGTTGTTGTCATGGCTGTATTGTCAGAAGCTTGCTGCATATTGTTGCTGTGTTGTTGTCATGTCAGGTGGTTGTTGCAGGTGGTGGCTGTAGTGAAGGCCCAGGAAGCCCACCTTTATCAATACACCTTTAAAGATTGTCATTTCACCCACTGGTCTGACCAACCCCACCTTAAACCATGCTGTTTTAACCCCCAATCTAAAAAACTCCAAATCAAATTTGAATTTAACTCTAATTTGGGCCCAACTGGGCAAACCAACCCCACCTACCTAACAACCAAAACCCAACCCAGCCCAACACACTCTAATCTAACTCACAGAGACAGAATGACACTGAAAATTCAAATGGATACATCCATTCTCAGTTAGGGGGGGAAGGGAGAGGGAGGGCAGGGAGGGGGCAGGGATGAGAGGGAGGGGTAGGGAGGAGAGGGAGGTTATGGGTGAGAGGGGAGGCAGGAGGGAGAGGGAGGGAGATGGGTCAGTCGAGGACATAGGCACACACACACACTGGGCAGATTCAAGAACACCTCCACCCCAGAAAGTAAATCCCACATAAATACAAGTGAAGCTCCAAGTCTCTAGCTTTACGGGTGATGAGGACAATGGCTGCTGTGTGTGTGTGTGTGTGTGTGTGTGTGTGTGTGTGTGTGTGTGTGTGTGTGTGTGTTGGCCGGTTGGAAGGCAGATATTTGTCTTTCACTGTGTAGACTGGTTCGATACCGGTTTGACAGACTCCACCGGAACATGACAGGTTTTCTCTCTCTGGGTTCTCCAGATCTATCTATCTATCTATCTATCTATCTATCTACTCCATCTGTCTGCTCATCTATCTATCTGTTCAACTAGCTCCTGGCCCATCTATCTATCGTCCAGTCTGTCTATTCATTCATTTATCGATCTGTCTATCTATCGATCTGTCTATCAGTGACATTGCCTTGCCCAACCTTTACTCTCACATATCCACTCTTACACATGACGCCTCAGAGACAAGTAAGGTGTGAGGACTACAGCAGAGCGAGGGGCTGTTAGTAGAGTGAGGGCCACAGTAGTGTGAGGGACTACAGTAGTGTGAGGACTACAGGTGAGGGACTACAGTAGGAGGAGGGACTACAGCAGAGTGAGGGGCCAGGTAGTGTGGGAGGGACCACAGTAGTGAGGGGACACAGTAGCAGGACTACAGTGAGGGACTACAGTAGGGAGGCTGGCAGTAGTGAGGGGCTGTGCAGTGAGGGACTACAGTGAGTGAGGGACTACAGGCAGTGGAGGGACTGGGCAGAGTGAGGGACCATGAGGGACTACAGTAGAGTGAGGGACTACAGCAGTGTGAGGACTACAGTAGAGTGTGCTGCAGTAGTGTGAGGGGCAGTAGTGTGAGGGGACTACAGAGAGGGGGGACTAAGGCAGTGTGTGAGGGACTACAGTAGAGCAGGAATTTATGCAGTGGGAGGGACCAGTAGAGTGAGGACTGGCAGTAGTGAGGGACTACAGTAGAGTGAGGGGCCACAGGAGGGACTACAGTAGAGTGGGGACTGCAGTGAGGACTACAGAGAGCAAGCAGCAGGTGCAGGACTGGGCAGCAGAGTGAGGCTTACAGAAAAGAGAACGCAGAGGAGGAGGGATTACAGAGTGAGGGCCAAGCAGTAGTGTGAGACTGCAGAGTGAGGGACTGGCAGAGTGAGGACCACAGAAGTGAGGGATCATAAGTAGTAAGTGAGGGATCACGCCTGGACGAACCTCGAGGCCGTTGAGTTCACACGAGAATGTCTGCGAACAAAATTCCCCGTTGCTTACCTCCAACACTGTTTACTCCAACACTGTTTACTCCTCCAACAGTTTCACTTCCAACAATTGCTTAATTCCTCCAAATTAATTGCTATAATTCTCCAACACCGTTATACTCCCAACACCGTTATACCTCCAACACCAAGTTACCCTCCAACAATTGCTATACCTCTAACACCGTTATATTCTCCTACCACCGTTATACTTCCAACACTGTTATATCTCCAACACTGTTATAATTCTCCAACAACAAGTTATACTCTCTCCAAACACTGTTATAATTCTCCAACACCGTTATATCTCCAACACTGCTATACCCCTCCAACACTGTTATACTCTCCAACACTAAAGTTGTACTCTCTCCAACACTGTTATACTCTCCACACTGTTATACTCTCCAATGTTATACTCCTCCAACACTGTTATATTTCTCCAACACTGCTATACCCCCAACACAATTACTTGCTTCCAACATCTTTTAAGCATACACCTGCTGTTGCTTACTTTAATTTTATCATATTTTTGCATTTCTATCCAATATTTATTATGCTACAGTTTCTACCTGTACTATCTGATCAGGTGTTTGTTGTTGATCTAATTTCTGTGGGCGAATCAATCTGAGTTTGGTTAGGTTAGTTTAGTGTTTCAAAGAAGTGTTAAAGAAGTTAGTAAGAAGAAGAAGTGTTATTAAAAGAAGAAGAAGAAGAAGTAGGGTTAGGTTAGTGTTAGTTAGAAGAAGAAGAAAGAAGAAGAAAGAAAGTTAGTGTTATGCCAGTTGGGGTGTTAGGTTAGCCGTTAGAAGAAAGTTAGTGTTAGGTTAGTAAAGTTTTATGTTAGGCAAGAAGTTGCAAGAAGAAGAAGTTACAGTTATAATGATTATGAAGAAGGTTAAAGAAGAAGGAGGAGATAGATAGATTAATAAACCAAGGTGTGCAGTCTAATTAAATAGTCGTCTTTAAACTATTTCCTCAACAAACACCGCGAAATATATCGTTAATACAACGTTTAGACGTTTTTCACATCTTTAAGTCAGGAAGATAGACCCAAACCTGTAGAGCTCTGTAATGTGGGGAATATAATATAAAAGACTGAGTTGTCAAGTAGGAAACCGGAGATTATAATTAACCTGAGTAAAGGTAGTGGGTGGGATCACTCCAGCTTACCACCTGACTTGGCCGGCCTTCTGCCAGCAGGAAACCCCAAACTTGGAGTATAACTATTATTATTATTGCACACACACACACACACACACACACACACACACACACACACACACACAATAATAACAGCCACGCCACACAATAATAATATTAAATAAACTTCATTGAGTCATGGACGACACATTGCTTACACCAAAGTTAATTATTAAAAAAAAAAATATAAAGGTGTTTCGTATTGATGTTAGCTTTATTGATAATTTTCCTCATTAACACTGAGACGAGTTGCTTCGTCGAGTAAACGCCTTGTCACTCGCCTCCGTCTTCTTCTTCTGTTCGTCCCCACACTCAAACATCTCTTCTCACTCCACCAAGAACACAATATCTATATTCACTTTACGGCTGGACGAGTAAATGTCAAAATAAATTCAGGGTCACGCTAAAGTTCAAATCTGAGGGCATCCTTTCAACCGCATCAACTTTTTGAGATGGGTGAACAAACACGTGGTTAAATTCTTATTAGGTTGAATACCCAGATTTAATATATAAATCCTTTCTGATCAAGGTTTGTTATGATATTAATGTTGAAGTGAGAAAATTGTTTTGTCCTCAGTCTTATGCGTTGATGCTATGAACCTGTTTAACTTTCACTCACCTCCTCACTTTCTTGCTCTTACTGTTTACTTTTCTTTTACTTACTTACTTACTTATTTATTGCGTAGCACGTCTAGCATCCAGCATTAGTCTCTAGGAATATATTAGGAAAAATGTGGTGCTGCATACTGATTAGTTACGTCATGCACTACACGGCCGCATACCAGCATACCCCAGTGTGAGTATATACCCCAGTGCAGCATACCCCAGTGTAGTATATACCCCAGTGCAGCAGTTCCGGTGTAGTATATACCCAGCATACCCCAGTGTAGTATATACCCCGTGCAGCATACCTAGTGTGTATATACCTTAGATACCCCAGTGTAGTATATACCCCAGTGTATATCCCAGTGTAGTATATACCCCAGCATACTCAGTGTAGTATATACCCAGCATACCGTGTAGTATATACCTGCATACTGTGTGTAGTATACCCAAACAGTGTGTAGTATATACCCTGTGCATACTCAGTGTGTATATACTGCATTGTGTGAGCATACACCCAGTGTTATGTGTATGTACCCCAGCATACCCTGTAGTATATACCCCAGTGTGTGGTATATACTCGTGCAGCATGCCAGTGTAGTATATACCCAGCATACCCCAGTGTAGTATATACCCCAGCATACCCTAGTGTAGTATTTTCTAGCATACCCAGTGTAAGAGTATACCCCAGCACTTGTGTAGTATATACCCCATACTCCAGTGGTATATACCAGTGCAGCATACCCCTGTAGTATATACCCCAGCATACCCAGTGTAGTATATACCCCAGCATTCCCAGTGGTATATACCTGTAGCATACCCCAGTGTAGTATATACCCCAGCATACCCCGGTGTAGTATATACCCCAGCACACTAGTATACCCCTGCAGCATACACTCAGTGGCAGCATGCCCTGTGTAGTATATCCCTAGCATACCCCAGTGTATATACCCAGTGCAGCATACACAGTGTAGTATATACCATGTGTACCCAGTGTAGTATATATCTAGCATACTCAGTGTAGTATATACCCCAGTGCAGCATACTGTGTGTATATACCCCAGCAGCATACCCAGTGTAGTATACTTCATACCTCTAGTGTAGTATATACCCCAGCACATACCTGTGTATATACTGCATACTATGTAGTATATACCTGTGCAGCATACCCCAGTGTAGTATATACCCGTGCAGCATACCCCAGTGTATATACCCCAGCATACTTCAGGTAGTAATAAATTCCCAGCATACTTGTGTATATAATGCTCCAGTGTAGTATATACCCTACATACCTAGTGTAGTATATATCATATATCCCAGTGTAGTATATACTCTAGCATACCTCTAGTGTTATATACCCAGCATACCCAGTGTAGTATATACCCCAGCATACCCCAGGTAGTATGCACCTGCATACCCCAGTGTAGTATATACCTGTTATTAATTCTAGTATATACCCCAGCATACCGTGGTTTTCTTGTTATTACCCTGTAGTATATATACCAGCATATCCAGTAGTATATACCCAGTATGCCCTAGTGTAGTATATACCTGCAGCATACCCCAAGCTTTGTAAGTTATATCGTTCTTTCAGTTTATTATGTAATAGCTTAATTTACTGGAACCTCAATTTCATCACCTGAGTCCTGCTTATTTTACCTGATGATTAACGACCTTTAGCTACCTGTGGGTAGGTTGGTTAGGTTAGATTAGAAAGGTTAATGTTAGGGTGTTTATTCATCAAGGTAAGTGGCTGTGTTTAGTCATCAAGGTAAGTGGGGTGTTTATCATCAAAGTAAGTGTTTGGGTGTTTAGTCATCAAGGTAAGTGCTGGTGTTTAATCATCAAGGTGTAAGTTGGGGTGTTTAATCACTGGCAAGTAAGCAAGTGTTAGTCATGTAAGTAAGCCAGTGTTTAATCATCTAGGTAAGTAAGCTGGGGTGTTAATCATCAGGTGAAGTAAGCTGGGATGTTTAATAATCAAGGTAGTAAGCTGGGGTTAATCAAGGTAAGTAAGCTGGGTGCTTAATCAGTTGGTGTTGATGTTAATAATCATAAGTAAGCTGGGTGTTTAATCATCAAGGTAAGTGGGCAGTGTTTAATCATCAGGTGAAGTGAAGCTGGGGTGTTCAATCTTCAGTAATCCAAACACATCCTGGAGTACTGTTTGATAAATCTTGGGGAGTCCAATATCAAGGACAATCTTACTGAGGAGATGGATATAGGAATGAGAGAGAGGTAAGGAGAGGAGGAGAGGTGAAGGAGGGTAGAAGAATAGAGATGAGGGGGAAGGAAGGAGGAGGTATGGAGGTAAAGAGGGGAGGAAGGTAGAGGTGAGGGAGGTGGGAAAGGAGGGAGTGGAGAGGTGAGGGAGGTAAGGAGGAGGGAGGAGAGGTGAGGAGGTAAGGAGGAGAGGTGAGAGGTGAGGGAGGAGGTGAGAGGAGAGGTGAGGAGGTGGGGAGGAGAGGAGGAGAGGAGGGAGGTAAGTAGTGAGGAGGAGGTGAGGGAGGTGGTGAAGAATAAGAGATGAGGGTGAAGGAGTGAGGAGAGAGGTGAGGGAGGAGTTCGCCATCATGGAGGTATGTTCACCATATTCCTGTAGGCTGGCTGAGGTCCACATCTCAAGTATCCTCCCCACCTCCCTCACTCCCTTACCCCCCTACCTCACCCTCCACTCCCTTTCCCTCCCTACCTCACCCTCCACTCCCTTTCCTCCCCCCTTCCTCACCCTCTATCCCTCCACCTTTCCTCTCTCTCCTACCTCGTCCATTATACCAAGTCGACCCCACCCCTTTCCCTCTGCCTCTCCAAGATGTCCGCTCGTGTAGTACCTTCCATAAATGGAGATTTACTCTTTACAAAACAAATGGAGGATGATTAAACTAAGCCACGCAAGGATTCAACACTCTCTACGTGATTTGAGATGCAGGAGAGAACACACACACACAAAGGGATTAGATCCACCATGAGTGAGTTATGGAATAGAAACGACAGTCATTTGTTTTATTCTAGCTGCGACGTCAGAGTGAGCTTTGTTTATCTCTGAGGGTAACATATTACCTGCCCCCCCACAGCCACTAGATGTACCGCAACTTGAAAAAAAAAAACTAACTATATTGGCTTTAAAAATGTCTAAACTCAAGGAAAACATAAAACTATAATTACTTTTTCTCGGGGATTAAAAAAAATATATATATATTGTTTGTTGTAACTACAGAAGCGAGACGAGCATAACATAGCCTGGCCCATTAAAAACAAAGAGAGGCCGATATCTCAGGCTACACACAGAAGTGATGAGCGAGGTGGGGGAGGTGAGCGAAGGGAGAGGAGGGAGAGGGAAGGAGGGGGAACGGCTTAGTGGAAATCTGTCTACAAGAGTAATGGCTGGTGTTAATAATTGATCTGTGATGCCGAGAAAATACCTTCTGTTTGCTGAATTTCATGCTGTTTATTTCCGTCCTAACTTGGTGAAATACAATGAAACTTCTATTTAACGGACTATATAGAGATGAAAGTCCTTTATATCGATGGTCCATTAGATGTGAAACCCTCCATCTAACGGACTATATAGAGATGAAAGTCCTTTATATCGATGGTCCATTAGATGAAACCCTCCATCTAACGGACTATATAGAGATGAAAGTCCTTTATATCGATGGTCCATTAGATGTGAAACCCTCCCTCTAACGGACTATATAGAGATGAAAGTCCTTTATATCGATGGTCCATTAGATGTGAAACCCTCCATCTAACGGACTATATAGAGATGAAAGTCCTTTATATCGATGGTCCATTAGATGTGAAACCTTCCATCTAACATCATATGAAAAAAAAAAAATCCGTTACATGGTTTCAATGTAATATAATTTGTAACTAGAATCTGTAGCAGGAAAATTAACACGGACATTCATTATAAAATACATCGTTAAGTGAAGTTCATTGCTTCTATTCACACTGCTGAAGAATTACTGCTGTTCTTTTCTGTTCTATACTGTTCTGTTCTGTTCTGTATTTGACTAACAGGACCCCAAGAGTGTATGGATATTACTGAATATTCTGGCAAAAAAAGATAAGGATTTGTATCTCTAACTTTCTAATAAACAAATCACAAGCGGTGTTCCTCAGGGCATAGTGTTCCTTCCCCGTCTATTTCCTGTCCTCATACAGCACGTCAATCACATAGCAAATTTCACTGTGTATTATACGAGCAAGACCCAAATTATCTTGAAAGACCCTCCAGAGAGTCACCGAGCGTCTACATTCATTCAGACGTCAATCAGACATCAATCAGACATCAATCAAGACATCAATCAAGTCATTCAGTGAACAGAGAAAATAAGAAAGGTCAACGAGGAGAAATTTCAACTTCCTCACAACGAATGGAAGAAGGAATTGGACACAAGACGCAATAAATCATGTTACAAGAAGAGTGGAAGAGAGGAACAGCAACACAATACAACGAGGTCAAGAAGAATAGATTAAATCAGCTGAAGATTAGACACCCCCAACTAAACCTAACCTAACATAATCTAACTTAACCTAACCTAACCCAACCTAACTAAATACAATCTAACTAAACCTAACCTAACCATAACTAACCCAACCAATCCTGACATAACTAAACCTAACCTAACCTAACCTAACCATAACTAACCCAACCAATCCTGACATAACTAAACCTAACCTAACCTAACCACCCAACCTAACCAACCTAACCTAACCTAACCTAACCTAACCTAACCTAACCTAACCTAACCTAACCTAACCTAACCCAACCTAACTAAATACAATCTAACTAAACCTAACCTAACCATAACTAACCCAACCAATCCTGACATAACTAAACCTAACCTAACCTAACCTAACCATAACTAACCCAACCAATCCTGACATAACTAAACCTAACCTAACCTAACCATAACTAACCCAACCCAACCCAACCTAACCTAACCTAACCTAACCTAACCTAACCTAACCTAACCTAACCTAACCTAACCTAACCCTCTCAAGGTATAACAATAGGGTATTTAAATCAATCATCAGGTGAAATAAACTAATATGAGTCAATCTACAGGTAATTTGGCTGTTCTCTCTACAACAACAACCGTAAATAGTAATATATCAGTATTTACTAATGGATTAAGATTAGATTATATTATATCTTATCCTCTCTAACTGATAGGCCTATGTAACTGATAGGCCTATGTAGAGTTTGTTGATATACTGGGGAGATAAGTATGGTTGGGGAGTTGGGGGAGAGTGAGGTTTGTTGACTGGCTGGGGAGATAAGTATGATTGGGGAGAGTAATAAGATACGCACGGTATTGAGAGAGTTTGGGGGAGACTAATGACTAATAGTATATGTACAGTAACGGACTAGAGGGAGGAGGGGGGGAGGGGGTGTAGTCCGTTATATCGAGGTGGATTAGATGAGAAACTTCGATATAATGGATCATCTCTCTCTCTCTCTCTCTCTCTTTTATTTTTCCTTTCTCCTCCACATTCTCTCTCCCTAACTACCCCCTGTTCCTTCTCCTCTCCCTCCTCTTACTCTTCCTTCTACTTCTTCCTCATCTCCCTCTTATCACTCTTCCTTCTTCCCATTCACTAATCATCTCTCCCTCCCTCTTCTTCCTCCTGTCAATAATCATCTCTCCCTCCCTCTTCTTCCTCCTGTCAATAATCATCTCTCCCTCCCTCTTCTTCCTCCTGTCAATAATCCTCTCTCCCTCCCTCTTCTTCCTCCTGTCATTAATCCTCTCTCCCTCCCTCTTCTTCCTCCTGTCATTAATCCTCTCTCTCCTCCTCCTCTCCCCTCACCACTCCTCTCTCCCCTTGAAGCAAGCACAAGGGGACAGTGTTCTCCACAGTGCTTGCCTGCATACACCCACCTCTCCCCTTTCTCCAGCTTGTCATACTATGTGCCAAAGCAAACAGAGAAAGCAAAGCAAAGCAAACAAGAACAACAAACAAGAAAAACAAGAAAAGCAAAACGCACACCTCCAACGACAAATATCCAACAAATAAAATAAAAACACAAAACAAACGAAAAAATATGAAGGAGAGTAAAGCAAACAAGGAAGAACAAATAAAAGAAATAAATCAAATAAAGTCTATACCAGTGGCATCAGTTGGCACTATTCGCCTGTGATAACAAGGAGGATATCAGGGCACTATAAACAGTCCTTGGCACCATTTGGCACCCTTAACACCACTAGCACCCATGGCACCCTTAGCACCCTTGGTACCATTATCACTCTTGGCACCAATATCACCCTTGGCACCATTATCACCCCTGGCACCCTTATTACCCTTGGCACCATTATCACCCCTGGCACCCTTATCACCCTTGGCACCACTAGCACCCATGGCACCCTTAGCACCCTTGGTACCATTATCACTCTTGGCACCAATATCACCCTTGGCACCCTTATCACCCCTGGCACCCTTATCACCCTTGGCACCATTATCAACCTTGGCACCCTTATCACCCCTGGCACCCTTATCACCCTTGGCACCATTATCAACCTTGGCACCATTATCACCCCTGGCACCCTTATTACCCTTGGCACCATTATCACCCCTGGCACCCTTATCACCCTTGGCACCACTAGCACCCATGGCACCCTTAGCACCCTTGGTACCATTATCACTCTTGGCACCAATATCACCCTTGGCACCCTTATCACCCCTGGCACCCTTATCACCCTTGGCACCATTATCAACCTTGGCACCCTTATCACCCCTGGCACCCTTATCACCCTTGGCACCATTATCAACCTTGGCACCCTTATCACCCCTGGCACCCTTATCACCCTTGGCACCATTATCAACCTTGGCACACTGGTATTACGACGTATCAACCAAGTGATTCTCTATCTCAGTCGTACCAAAGTGCCACCTGTTTCAGATATTGATAACAGGTATAGCTACACCAGCCATGGGACCACAGGTGTTTTTAATCACAGGTGTTGTGGTGATCTGTGAACACCTGTTGACCAGATGTTGCTTTTTGGAGTCTTCCTTTACACGTTTAGTAGTTCATTCTGCGATCAAATGCATTGTTACTACCATCAGGCCGCATGTTAACCTGGTACCTGGCTGTCTGATACACAAGACAACAGGTATGCATTTTTCCAGTATAGATCACATGAAGATTAGCCACCCCAACTTACTTTACCCTACGATTAATCACCCTATTGCTAATCCAACTTAACCTAACCTACTGCTGTGCCCTCTTTGTTTACAAATCTGTCAATCACTTGCTTGACAACAAATATTTCAAGGTCCGGAATAATTAGAGATACAACTTAAGGCACCCAGAGCTGCTAAGACCACCCCCTATGCGCTCCTCTCAGTCCCAGACCTCCATAAAATATCACAGTGTGAAGGTGTGGACCAACTTACCTCCACACATCAGAGCAAAGACTACGCTCCCTTCCTTTAAATCATCTCTTAAAAAATATCTATTGTCTAAGTATTAATATTTCTTGTAATATCTACTTTATATACCTGCTTTTATTGTACCATCAAAACCATTTTATTAGAAATTATCATATAATATAAGTGTAAAAAAAATAAAAAAATAAATATTGAAGTGATAACAGTGGTAACATTATGAGATGTTCTTATTCTCAACCGGCTCAGTCATGTTATTATTATCCACTCTGTATCTGTGTTTGTCTGGCTAAATAAACTGTTACAATTCAAAACATAACGTAACCCAACTCAACTACCACAGATATAAAGTTAGGGTGTTAATAATTAAAGTGAAATAAGTTAGGGTGTATATTATTCTAGTAAACCGCCGGACCTGAGGGTTAACAAGTGAAAGGTGAACCACAACCATAACAAATCAAACTCACGAGAACAAACGGCATCTTGTTACTGTTAATTATTATTATTATATTCTCTCTCTCTCTCTCTCTCTCTCTCTCTCTCTCTCTCTCTCTGGCGCCCGTGCCATGTTTATTATGACTGCGGCTCTTCATTCACTGGCTGGCGAATCAGAAGCCCGCGTTCATCTAGTGCATACCTGTTGTCTCAAGATACCAGACAACATGGGACCAGTTTTACCTTCACGACGCTTTACAACAAAATTTTGACTCGAAACTTAATAAAAAAATAATATTAAGACACTAAGAATTAAATAAAGAATAAGAAAGACGGACAAGAAATAATGTTCAGATCACAAGGAATAAGAATGACGCATAATAAAGAAAAATAATGATAGGAAAAAAAATATGACTTATGGACGGAAGCAAGTGTGTTCTAAGAGAGGGCACGAAACACCTCCCCCACACACTAAACGCTGTATTGTCACCGTGTTGAAATACCCTGTGGTGTGACCTTCTCCCCACCTTATTATATCGTATTTGTATCACTTATATTAATTGTATATTATTATATCACTTAAGTAAACCATTCCCCAATTATGTAACTTTTATCATATCTGTTGACTGTATATTATCAGCCGTTTGGATACCATGTTCTTTCAATAAACTGTTAAAGATTATTAAACACACACACTTTTTCAGCACAGGTCGGGGTCGAGAGAGGTTCGGGCCACCCGTCTGATGAGAGTAAACACCGACTCTCTCAACCTATGTGTGTCACCTGGAGGAGGAGGAGGAGGAGGAATGAGTTGGAGGAGGAGGAGTAGTTTGGAGGGAGGAGGTGGAGGAGGAAGAGGAGTGAGTTGGAGGAGGAGGAGTTGGAGGAGGAGGAGTTGGAGGAGGAGGAGGAGGGAGGAGGAGGGAGTATTGGAGGAGGAGGAGTGTTGGAGGAGGAGGAGTTGGAGGAAGGAAGAGTAGTTGGAGGAGGAGTAGTTGGAGGAGGAGGAGTTGGAGGGGAGGAGGAGTAGTTGGAGGAAGAAGAGTAGTTGGAGAAGAGTAGTTGGAGGAGGAGGTAGTTGGAGGAGCAGTTGGAGGAGGAAGAGTAGTTGGAGAAAGAGGTAGTTGGAGGAGGAGGAGGTAGTTGGAGGAGGAGGAGTGTGGAGGAGGAGGAGTAGTTGGAGGAGGAGGTAGTTGGAGGGAGTAGTTGGAGGAGGAGGAGTAGTTGGAGGAGGAGGAGTAGTTGGAGGAGGAGGAGTAGTTGGAGGAGGAGGGTAGTTGGAGGAGGAGGAGGAGTAGTTGGAGGAGGTAGTTGGAGGAGGAGTAGTTTGAGGAGGAGGAGGAGTAGTTGGAGGAGGGAGGAGGAGTAGTTGGAGGAGGAGCAGTTGGAGGAGGAAAGTAGTTGGAGGAGAGAGGGTAGTTGGAGGAAGAGGAGTAGTTGGAGGAAGAGGAGTAGTTGGAGGAGGAGGAGTAGATGGAGGAGGAGCAGTTGGAGGAGGAAGAGTAGTTGGACGAAGAGGGTAGTTGGAGGAGGAGGAGTAGTTGGAGGAGCAGTTGGAGGAGAAGAGTAGTTGGAGGAGGAGATGATTGGAGGAGTAGTTGGAGGAGCAGTTGGAGGAGGAAGAGTAGTTGGAGGAAGAGGAGTAGTTGGAGGAGGTAGTTGGAGGAGGTAGTTGGAGGAGGTAGTTGGGAGGAGGTAGTTGGAGGAGTAGTTGGAGGAGGAGGAATTGGAGGAGGAAGAAGAGTGAGTTGGAGGAAGAGGGAGTAGTTGGAGGAGGAGTAGTTGGAGGAGGAAGAGTGGATTGGAGGAGGAGGAGTAGTTGGAGGAGGAGGAGGAGTAGTTGGAGGAGGAGTAATTGGAGGACGTGGAGAGAAAAACAAATAAAAAATAAAGACGGAGAGAGAAGACGATAAAGAATAAGATGAATGAAGAAAACAAATAAAGAAAGTAATAATGGTGAGGAAGGAAGAAAAGGGCAATAAAGAGTCAATTATGTGTGGATGTGATAGGCGTTTGACCTCTTGATATTGTTAATTTGACCTTTGACCGTCTTGAAGTACAATGACTTGACCCATCGATTACGTTGATAACACTAATTACGTTGACTTAACCGCGCTTATTACGTTGACTTAACCCCTTATACGACTTAACCCGTTGAATACGACTTAACCCTTGAACACGACTTAACCTCTTGAATACGACTTAACCCTTAGACACGACTTAACCTCTTGAATACGACTTAACCCTTGGATACGACTTAACCCTTTAGATACGGCTTACGACGACTTAACCCTTGAATACGGCTTAACCCCTTGAATACGACTTAACCCTTGAATACGACTTAACCCTTTGAATACGACTTAACCCTTGAATACGACTTAACCCTGATACGATAGCCCTTGAATACGACTTAGCCCTTTGAATACGACTTAACCCTTGAATACGACTTAACCCCTTTGAATACGACAACTGAACAGCACATAGAGATAACCCATGTACACGACTTAACCCTTGAATACGACTTAACCTTTGAATACGACAACCCTTGAAATACGACTTAACCCTTGAATACGACTTAACCCTTTGGATACGATAACCTGGATACGACAGCGATATTGATACGACTTAACCCTTGGATACGACAACGCCAGATACGACAACCCTTGAATGCGACAGCCTTTGAATACGACAACCCTTGAATACGACAACCCTTGGACACGACAACCTTAGACACGACTTAACCCTTGAATACGACTTAACCCTTGAATACGACTTAACCTTGAATACGACTTAACCCTTGAATACGACTTAACCTTTGAATCAACAACCCTTTGAATACGACTTAACCCCTTGAATACGACTTAAGCCTGAATACGACAACCCTTTGAATACGACTTAACCCTTTGAATACGACAGCACTTTGAATACGACAACCCTTGAATACGACTTGATTAACCCCTTGAATACGACAACCCTTTGAATACGACTTAACCCCTTAGATACGAGCAACCCCTTGAATACGACTTAACCCCTTTGAATACGACTTAACCTTTGAATACGACTTAACCCCTTGAATACGACAACCTTAGATACGACAACCTTTGAATACGACTTAACCCCTTGAATACGACTTAACCCCTTGATTACGACTACCCCTTGAATGACAACCCCTTGAATACGACTTAACCCCTTGAATACGACAACCCTTGGATGCTTAACTACGACTTATGAATACGACAACGCCAGATACGACTTAACCCTGAGTTACGATATCTTAGCCCGTTGATTTGAATATGATGATCTATGTATATTTTGAAGATAATAATAATAATAATAATAATAATAATAATAATAATAATAATAAAATAATAAGCAAAAAGAAACCAGAAGAGGGAAGGTGTAGAGATACAAGGCCAACACAACTAGGTTTATTGAGGAGAGGAGAGGGCATTGAACCTTTGATAATGACAGACAAACAAACAACCTGGAAGAAGTTGATCCCCACACACACTTACCTAGTTCCCTCCTACCATTCTCCTGCCTGACTCCTCCTTCCTCCCTCCTCTCCTTCCTCCATCATCTTCCAACCTTGCTGCATCACCCTCTCAAGTTCACTCCTCCCTCCTTCATAATCCTGAAATATATATATATATATATATATCTCTCCTACAATCACCTTTACCTCATAATCTGCTACATCATCATCTCACTCCTTCAGGAGAGACGGTCAGACTCAAAACATCTTGTGTTGCCACGTGACGGAGTTCTGGAATGTGTTAATTTAGACATTTGCCTATAACACTTACCTATAACCTTATCTATAAAACTTCCCTATAACATTTCTATAATTATTACCTATAACACTTACCTATAACCTTATCTATAAAACATCCTATAACACTTACGTATATAGCATTTCCTATAACTCTTCCCTAAAACACCAATAACACTTCCTATAATTATACCTATACTTATATCTATAAAACTTTACCTATAAACACATTTCCTATAAATTATTCCCTATAACTATTACCTATAACATAATAATACAACACACGAGTCTGTAATAACAGTTGTAATACAAAGAGTAAAACTACGCGACTTGGGGGGTCATCTTCGTTGTTTTCAGAGTGCGCTGCGTAGTTCCGTAGTTACCAGGTGTCACTAGCGTAATTCATCGATATACAAAGTTTTAAGTTTACGGTACATACTTGAAAAAATCTACATTTACATTGCACTGTTCGTATTGTTAGCGCAGTTTGAGAATGTGATATTAATACCCATGTGATTTAATAGAAAAGATTACTGCACTGTAGTGTTCTGTTGCTATTTGTTGATTCGTATCGTGTGCGCACTCTGAACTCTGCAGGTGTACAGTATATCATAGTCCTGTAATAAATTGTACATTAACTATCACACTAACAATAACACTGGCTATCAATGAATTACGCAATATGTATGTTGGTTAATGTGCGCAGTTTTACCTATCGTGTGATGCGCAGTTTGGAATTTGTGTCAAGACGGGTAGACTAGGAATGGAATGGAATAAATGGATTTGGTTAGATTGGTCTGGTTAGGTTAGGTTGGTTAGGATAAGATAAATTACGGAAGCATTTAGTCCAGTCCAGTTCAGTTAAATTCAGTTCATTCCAGTTAAATTAGTTTAGGTTAGGCATAGTTTAGATTGAGTAGGTTAGCGTCCAGTCCAATCCAGTTCATTCCAGTCCAGTTAGGTGAGGTGAGGTGAGGTAAGAGAATTTTAATCGTCACAACCAATACGGCGGGATGCTTAAACGTCACGTGATTAAGGTCCCCAAGCGACGACCGGCAGCGACCGTATCTAAATTTTGGTCTTAATTTGGAGTTAGGAAAGATAGCGACGTCCTGTGTTGCTACCGTATATCACAGGAGGGGGGGACGATGATATAGTGCAGCTAAGTTGTAGTGTCTCTCTCACACCTGGACCTCCCCCAGACGTCAGCTCAGGTGTGGCGGAGTAGCGGTTTGGTGCACAACAACGACAACAACACGCTCTACACCTCTCGTACTGCTCTGGCCATTCCTTAGAGCCGAGTAGAGCACAGCTAGAGACAGAACCCCTGTGTGAGCGCGTTCTAACACTGTATCGAGGATAATAGAGCAAATAAGAGCACTGTTAAGAGTTCTTTGATTTGAGAGTACGTCGTATCAAGGCTCAAGACGCGTTAAATCCTCCTGAATACACGAAACATAAAAAAATCACGTCAAACAACAAGACAACATTGGTTAAGTTACACGAAGATAAAAACAAATAAATCACGTCAAGACAACATTGGTTGGTTACACGTGAAGATAAAACAAATAAATCACGTCAAAACAACAAGACAACATTGATTAAGTTACACGTGAAGATAAAAACAAATAAATCACGTCAAGACAACATTGGTTAAGTTACACGAAGATAAAACCAATAAATCACCAAACAAGACAACATTGGTTAAGTTACACGAAGATAAAACAAATAAATCACGTCAAACAAGACAACATTGGTTGTTACACGAAGATAAAAACAAATAAATCACGTCAAAACAACAAGACAACATTGGTTGTTATACGTAAAGACATAGGAAAAGACTGAAGACAATAATACCATCACTTCAAGACAACAGGTGTGGTCAATATGATCTTTCGCTTGTTTGAGAGCACACACACACACACACACACACCAATAGCCAATTTTAACCAGTCGTTCCACGCTTGTTTATTCATTCAACTGTGTCAAAACTGGGTTGTCTGGGGAATTTACCTGTCGGCTTAACTCTTTTCGTGTACCCGTATATTGGCTCGAAAGGTGAGATATACAGGTAAGGTCATATAATTAATGATAAATTTTCACAGCTGTGCACAATGGGTTGGTTTATGTAAGGGTTAGGTTAGGTATTATACTTGATTGGTAAAAATTTGTGTAACTGGCCCCCTGTCTTCTCCTTATGGTGGTGAGCTGGTGATGATGGTGGTGAGCTGGTGATGGTGGTAACTGGTGGTGGTGGTGACTGGTAAGGGTGGTGGTGGTAACTGGATGGTGGTGGTGGTGACTGGTGGTGGTGGTGGTGGTGACTGGCCTCTCCTCACTACCCAGATCAACAACAACACCTTTAAGATATGAATCAATCTCTCAATGAATAAATGAGATGAAAGTAAACACAAGACCTTTTAACACACTCCAGTAACTCTGACTAACCCACATCACACACACACACACACACGAGTACATATTCGCACCATATGATATCCTCCCCCCCTTGAGGTCATCACCGTGTTCCTTGGTCTCTACACTGACTCACCTGGTGCTTATTGTTCAGTGTCGTGTCACATGTTGGGTGTCGTGTTGAGGTCACATGTTGGGTGTGTCGTGTTGAGGTCACATGTTGTGTGTCGTGTTGAGGTCGCATGTTGGGTGTGTCGTGTTGGAGTGTCACATGTTGGGTGTGTCGTGTTGGGTGTCATTTGTTGCGTTGTGTTGAGGTCACATGTTGGGTGTGTCGTGCTGAGGTCAAGCATGTTGGGTGTGTCGTTGAGTGTCACATGTTGGGTGTGTCGTGTTGAGTGTCACATGTTGTGGGGTGTGTGTCGTTGAGTGTCACATGTTGGGTGTGTCGTGTTGAGTGTCACATGTTGGGTGTGTGTCGTTGTGTGTCACATGTTGGGTGTCGTGTTGAGTGTCACATGTTTGGTGTGTGTCGTGTTGAGGTCACATGTTTGGTGTGTGTTGAGGTCACATGTTGGGTGTGTTCTGTGTTGAGTGTCACATGTTGGGTGTGTCGTGTTGAGTGTCACATGTTGGGTGTGTCGTGTTGAGGTCACATGTTGGGTGTAAGCGTGTTGAGTGTCACTTGTTGGTGTGTCGTTTTGAGTGTCTGATGTTGGGTGTGTCGTGTTGGAGGTCACATGTTGTGTCGTTGAGTGTCACTTTGTTGGGTGTGTGTTGAGTGTCAGCATGTTGGGTGTGTCGTGTTGAGTGGTCACATGTTGGGTGTGTCGTGTTTAATGTCTTATTTGATCTTGTCGTTTTGTAAGTTTTTGAGAATCTGTCTTGAGGGGATTTTTATGATGTATTTTATTTTATTTATTTATTTTTTTGGGGTCGAGATCTTCCTTCCTTTCCTTCCTCCTCCTCCTCCTCCCCAACCCCTCTCATCTATACCTTGGATTTATACTCACTCTCCTCCCTCACCTGCCTGTCCCAGTCTCGTCAAGGAGACAGTGAGAACTACCACCTGGCTACACCAGTTGGCTACCATAACACCAAGGTGTTATGCTCTCTCACCAAAAATCCTATCTATCTAAACCTCATCTTTGTCTTCTCACTAATAACACCATATCTCTTCCCATCTCTCTATCCCCTTTACACTATTTTGGTCTCTCACATCTCTTCCCTCTCATTTATATATTCCTGTCTCTTATCTTTATCTCTGTTCCCTTCCCCTCGCTTTCCTTTTCTACGCTATGAGTCAAAGGAGAGAGAGAGAGAGAGAGAGAGAGAGAGAGACTTCTATTCTTGTGGCTTCTAAGCTCTCAAGACGAATTGTTGTTTATCTCAGCTGATTGCAAAAACGTAAAACAAAGATGGCAGGGTTTGTTTATTAAAGGTTTTGTGTTGTTGATATCCTGGGTCAATACACGCTTTTTCGTTTTTTCTTTTGTTTTGGGTTGGATGTATGTTTGTAGGATTTATTTGGCATTTGACTTCCTCATGTTGATAGATACCGCTAATATTGGTATTCATTTTCATATGTACTTTCGTAATATTTACACTCATTTGACATGTGTCATAATGTTGACACTCATTTGACAGGTACAGTTAATGTTGACACTCATTTGACAGGTACAGTTAATGTTGACACTCATTTCCTGACAAATACTAATTAAGCAGTCCAAAAAATAAGAGAGATAAAAATGCTCTGGAGTGCTCATATTGTCTACGTGTCAGTTAACCTCTCTTTCACTCTCTACCTCTCACTTTCTATATCTCTTCCTCTCAGTCGCTTTCTTATTTTTCTCTCTCTAATTTGCTCCTTTCCTCCCTCCTTTCTTCCCTCTCCTTCCTCTCGATTTTTCCATCTTAATTCTGCCTCGTACTCTCTCCCAGCAATACGTAACTGAAACGAAGTACAATG
>NW_024736212.1:0-10441 GCF_018991925.1 Homarus americanus
AGATGAAATTCAACGAGACAAATGTAAAGTATTCAGTATAGGAGATGTAAACAGGGAAACCAGATACCAGATGAACAACGATGCCATATAGAGAAATCCGACCGCGTAGAGAGACGAGGATTAATGATAAGTAGGAACCTTGAGCCAAGTAAAACGATGTGCTTTTTGCTTGTAAATAAGGCTAATAAAGTACTTGGGTTCATACAAAGGAGTATTACGGACTAGCGTAGGCTATCCTAAAACTGTATCTTGCTCTTGTGAGACCACACCTGGATTATTTAGTTCAGTTCTGGTCATCAGATACAGAATGGATATAGAATCATTGCAAAAAATTCAGAGGAGAATGACAAGACTAATCCCGCATTAGGAACCTTGGAGTATAGAGACAGGTTAAAGCATCTTAATTTGCACTCCTCGAGAGACGTAGAGAGCGAGGGGCGACCTGATAGAGGTGTATAAGGAAGTCAGGGGCTAAACAAAGGACATTACAAAAGGTACCTGCAAACTATCCAACCAGGAGCGAACTCGTAACAATGGTTATAAATTGGACAAATTTAGATTTACGAGGAAATAGGTAAAACACTG
This sequence comes from Homarus americanus, assembly GCF_018991925.1. Lineage (NCBI taxonomy): Eukaryota > Metazoa > Arthropoda > Malacostraca > Decapoda > Nephropidae > Homarus > Homarus americanus. The sequence continues at coordinate 586 of NW_024736212.1, forward strand.
GTTTGGAAACAGAGTAGTGGATGAATGGAACAAGTTACCAAATATCATCATTAACTTGAATATGCCGAATAGCTTCAAACATAGGTTGATGCTTATATGAGCAATAGGGTTGGTGTAAAACGGACTGCTCTGTATGGCCAATAGGCCAGCAGTTTCCTCCATTCTATGTTTGGTTTTGAAATGAGAGGGATGAATGAAGTTGCTAAATATCACACTTGAATGTGCCGAGTAGGCTTAAATGATAGGTTGGATTATATGACAATAGGGGTTGTGTGTAGTCTGGGATCTGCTCTTGTATGGCCAATAGGCTGCAGCCTCCATCTGTGTTGGCGTGTGGTGGGATTGTAAGTCTGGCTAGGTGCCGTCGTGAGCAAGTGGAAGTGCGTGGGTCGAGAGTAACTGCGACGTGCGTCTTCTCACAGCGTGGCTCACGCTGAACTGTCGTCGTCGTGTTCACCTCGAACCAGAATTTGAACGAACAGCGGGGTAGTGTAGCTGTACTGACGGCTGGGTAGTATCTGAGAAAACCTCATACATACATACAAAAAATGCTAGTGACAGGGGGGAAGGAGGTTCAGGGGAAGGATAAAGGGAGGATTGAAGTGAATTTTAGGAGGAGAGAATAGGTGCAGTGGCTAAACACCGCTTGCGTGAGGGAGTTTAAGTTGGAGGCAGCAGCAACTCGCCTGGACGAGGCGAGGAGGCAGCAGGACAGAGTCAGGTTAGCGTCAGGTCAAGCGTCAGGTGCGTGTTGGGTTGGGCCATGGTTTCTCAGTACTTGGTCGGCTTGATTGTGTATGTTGTTTTCTTGTTTGGAGGAAATGTCTTGGTCTTCTGTCTTGGCATTCTTCTTAGCTTGAAGTTGATTTTCTTCTAACTCTCCTCCTCTTCTTGCTCTCTTGAAGTGTCCAGTCATTCGTGTTTGGGTCTTGTTGTTCATCTTCCTCGTGTCTTAGGTCCTCATAGGTGTGGAAGAAGTCGGAGACGGTTAGGTTGACCACGTGGGCTTCAGCTCCATGGGCCTCGTGGTGTGCTTGATTCTGTGTGGCGGGTGTCTTTTCTTGAGTTTTCTTTTCTTGGGTTTTCTTTTCTACTGGTTTTTTCTTGTCTTGGGAGCGTACAGCAAGGAAGGCCTCTTTGTAGCTCAGTTTCTTGTCGAGTCGAGCCTTGGCTATCCTGCATTCCTCCTTCCATTTGGGGCAGGTCCGATCGGCGGAGGAATGTGGGCCGCCACAGGCAGCGCATTTTTTCACTGTGTTGGGGCAGACAGTGTAGCGGTGTCCGGGGCTGCCGCACAGGGAGCAGGTGTCCTCCTGCGCCTCAAACGTGTTGACAGTGTGTCCGTAGTGCTGGCATTTGTAACAGCGTTTCGGTCTGCAGTAGGGCTTGACTGGCACAGTTACCCACGCCAGTTGAGCCTCCTTGGGTAAGGTTGTATGGTGCTCGATGAGGGCAGTGGTGTCTGACAGCTTCTTCACAACTTGGAGTTGCCCCTTGAGGAGCTCACTCAGCTCTGCTTGATTCACGTGGGCAATTTCGGCGTGGGATATTACTCCCAGCTTCAGGTTGTCCCATTTGTAGGCAATCATTTTAAATGGAATGCCGTTGATGTCTGGGATCTCCGGGAGCTGTACGGGCATACCCTTCTCGGCGAAGGTGATCTTGATGTCACCATGGAGCTTCAGTCGTTCCACCTTGGTGACCCCCATGATCCCATTAGTTTCAAAGAACTTCTTGAGAACTAGGAGGTTTAATTTCTTGGGGTAGGTCGGCGTATCCGGACGTATCCGCGCCACGTTGTCAAACTCGTAACCATTCATGGTGAGAGAAGGTCAGAGAGTGTGTGTCTCTGAAAACCTCTCATTGGACGCAGAACTTAAGAAACATAAGAACATAAGAAAATAAGGAGTCTGCAATAGGCCGGTTGGCCTGTGCATGGCAGCTCCTGTCGAGAGTTACTACCACTCTCTATCATCCATGAATCTATCTAGCCTCCTTTTGAAACTTTCCAGAGTTCCCGCACTTACTACAAAGTTGCTAAGCTTGTTCCACTCGTCCACCACCCTATTTGTGAACCAGTTTCTTCCTATCTCCCTCCTAAACCTAAACTTATCCAACTTGAATCCGTTGCTCCGAGTCCTATCCTGCTCGGATATTATAAGAACTTTATCTATATCCCCTTTATTGATTCCTTTCACCCACTTAAATACTTCTATCATATCTCCCCGCACTCTTCGTCTTTCTAGGGAATGCAAGTTAAGTTTCTTTAACCTATCCTGATATGGAAGGTTTCTAAGTCCCTGAATCATTTTTGTCATTCTTCGCTGCACCGACTCTAGTGAATTAATATCCATTCTATAATAGGGGCACCAGAACTGAACCGCATAATCGAGGTGCGGCCTAACTAGCGCAAGATATAGTTGCAATAAGACCTCTGCACTCTTGTTACTTACACTTCTAGATATAAAACCCAATACTCTGTTTGCCTTATTTCGAACATTAACGCACTGTTTTCTAGGCCGTAGGTCCGGGCTTACAAGTACCCCTAGGTCTCTTTCACAAGTCGACTTCTCTAGGTTGATGTTGTTCAGGCTGTATACATTATAAGTATTTGTTCTTCCAATATTAAGTACGCTGCACTTGCTGGTGTTGAATTTCATTTGCCATTTTTCAGACCACCCCTGCAGTTTATTTAGATCATCCTGTAATGCATTTGCAGGACTTCCGAAACTCAGCGGTGATTGGTTCCTGTTGAATTGTCTGTCTAGCTGGATGTTTCTGGAAACACCTCGCATGAGAGGTAGAGGGAGGTACTGAATGGTGACTCTCTATAGCCTCATGAATTTTAGAGACTTCTACACTGGCAGACGCCGTCCTGTGGTAGTGTCAGCTTATATTTTCTGGAAACATGTCGAAGCAAGGAGAAGACGATGGGGAACTGGCTACCAATTCTGTTGTGCCAGTGGATTCTAGAGATTTCTGTACTAGCAGACATTGAGCAAGGGGATGCGTTACATCCCCTCCCCCTTGAAAATCTCAGAGGGTCCACACAGAATAAGTGGATCTACAGAGTAGACCATCCTGGTCGAGCTGCACTGCTGGTTCCCGTGACAAAGCGTCTGCTATTGATTGTCTTGGTCCCGGATTTGGAAAACTTGTAGATTATATTCTTGTAGTGCAAGAGCCCACCTCATCATTTGTTGATTTGAATTATTCATTCTGTGTAGGAACAAAATTGGATTGTGGCCAGTTTTTACTTCAATAGGATGAGGAGAGTCATGCAGGAAAAACTTGAATTTTTTTATGGTTTTTCGATGGTTGAGTAGTGTAGTTGGTGAGGCAACAGCTTTGAGGAGTGGTAACGGATTAGGTTAAGCAGATGCGTTTCTTGATCAGTTTGTATGAGGACAGATCCTGTTCCAATGTCGCTGGCATCCACATCCAGCTGGTGCAGTAGGCGGTCTTCCCTTACCGCACAAAGTGTCCCAGACATGTAACTTGGCTAAAGTGGGTGGTAGCAAGGTTGATGACAAGCTCCAACAACTGTAGATGGTAGGGAAATTGCGGCAAACCTTATTGAGGGTGAGTATGCTGATTATCCCCGGGTAAATCTCCAAGATGATAATCCTTGATGTCGAGGGGATAAAGAAGTGCATTGGCCATCCCGAATCTGCCGAGGTATAAGATGATCCGGAGGAGGGTGAGAACTTAGATATATCATCAGGTTATGCACTCCAGGCATAGCTGTACAGGTTTGGAGAAAACAGTCTTAGTAAATAGCTTTACTGTTTACAGGGTTTGTAAGGTAAAGATAAGTAAGGAAGTGCACCTTTACACAGGGTACACTTCTCTAAAGCTAGAGTAACTTCTATAATAGACTTAGGTTTAGAGGAAGTTAAGATGGAAATCTAGTTCAATTCCGTTGGTTTACTCTCCAGGCCTGACTCATTGTGCCTGGAATGATATACCTTAAAATATATGTCCACAATTCTAAAAAAATCCCTTTTACCTGGTGTGTTAATATAATTTATATCTGTGCAAGGTCCAGTGAATGTTGTTTGCAAATGACAATAGACATTCAGTAAGGGTATAAAAGTTCTGTGAAATCATTTTCCAGGGTTCCTTGAGATTGCGGGTGATAAGCGGTTAACAAATGTGCAGCACTCCTTTCCTTTATAAACTGATTACACAAATTCATAGTTAAACCAATTTCTTGGCTAGACTGATTGGTAACCATTTGAAATAGATGAATGGAACATTGTGGTAGATGAGATGGAATCATTTGGCTGGGCAGAAGTAAAATCATCAGTAGAGATGAGTAAATTTCCCATTTTTTCCTTTTCTGCAAAAAAGTCAGGAACACCACTCAGGCCAGTGTCCTCTGAATTAGGTTGCTTTGGTTAGGATCTGGTCACAACACAAGCAGAAAACTAATGGGGTCCTCTTTTTCTATTTCGACTTTTGGGTTTTCTTTAGTAGGTTCTTTGAAAACAATAAGCAGATGAATTACTAATGATCCAGCAATATCAGTCCCTAAAATTAAGTCCACACCTTGAACAGGCATTGGTCCTTCAAGAATTCCTTCTTTAATGTCACCGTGAACAAATTCTGAATGTAAATATACTGTATACTAGCCAGAGGTATAACAGGAAGTCCAGACAAGTCCTGTAAGATTACATTTTAACTCATGTAATTTTTTCAACAAGAGGCAACTACAAATTCTTTGGGCTGATCACTTATTCCTAATGATACAGTGCCCTTGAATTTGAAAACTTTAAATGAATCCAGGCATTTAGGTGCACCCCCCAACACTTCCACCTGCTACAGTCAGCATTGTCAATTCTAATCTCCGAGACTTGTGAACCACGAAAGTATGAACTTGCTTCCAAAGCATTCACTCGTGACGTGAAGTGGGGACTGGGGGTGTGAGAGGAGGATGACAGGCTAGTGGGGGGGGGGGGTGAGGACGGTAGGAGTGGAAGGTGGCAACAGGAATGGGAGAAGGGCAAGGTAAAACTTGTCCAGCTACAACGCAGTATTTAATAAGCAAACTATTAACACGTAATAAAGAGAATAATGTGGTATCGGAAAATAGTAAGTCTGCGCCTGTTACTGGTGTGGTTAATTACATTTTCATATATTACTAAATAATGTTGTGAGACAATGAATAAGCCAGAATTATACTATACTCCCACTACAGCCCCCTCCCCTCCTCTCCATTCACACTCACGGCCATCAGCCGTGCTCTGTTCCTCCAGGTCTTTATTTCCCCGCAGAAACATGAGGAACTGTCACCAGCCCGAGGGGCTTACCCAGCTTCCACCACTGGTTACCAGTGGCGAGGGTTGTTGCGATGTATAAATAAAAGTTTATGTGATGATCGGACAATCCATTTGATTAACGTCACGTTTCCAAAAGCTTATCTAGAGGCGTTAACTTGTCTCTTTAATATGTATGTATGTATGTATGTATGTATGTATGTATGTATGTATGTATATATATATATATATATATATATATATATATATATATATATATATATATATATATATATATATATCATAACCACAAGGAAAAGAAAACACGAAGTTCCCAAAGCTCTGTAATCACATCTTATGTGGAGATCCCAGGAACATAACCTGATGTAATCTAAGATTCAACTTTATTTTTTCATTGGATTTATTTCATTAACTAAACATTTATTAAATATTATTGTCACATTACTTGTTTATTTATTATATACTGTCTATTCACTATGATGTGTGTCATAATTATGAACAAAAGAAATTCATAACATTATAGGATATTAGGCTAGTGTAGTTAATCTAATGTACCATTAATTAATTATTAACGTCTATTTCAAGGGAATTTCAATCAACTCATATGACCCTGGTCACTAGGTTGCTAGATATGAAAGGGTGAATCTGTAAACAAATCAACTGAAGTTGTAGACCTGACAACACAAAACTTTAATTAGAAAAACTAAAAAGATAGAAATACATTAAGCAATTACTCAGACAAACATTCAATTTTCTGCATACCTTTAATAACTATTATTTGCAAAGTTTTAATGAGACATGGCAGTGAGGACATCTAGTTCTTCAACCTCATAACATGTAAAACCAGCTATATTATAATCATCAATATGTAAGTTCAAAGCTGTTTAATACCCCAGTGTCCCTAATACCATAGGGTTGCACACTGGCAGACCATTGTTGCAATCTTATTGTGGAAATCTTCCGAGAGGTTATGGTACTTCAGATGGGCAAACCCATCCACAAAAACTTTCTCCAATTCTCAGCAACAGCCAAAGTAAGTGGTCATGGTAGTGATTTGCCACAACCTAAAACAGAAATGGAAGGCCAAAGTACATGAGATTAGTGTTATAATATGTAAGTTTGATATTATTTATTTAGAAGTGGTTATAAACAAGAAACAAATAATGATATACAGGTATTCAATTTACACGCCCTGCACCTGGAGATGGAATGAGGAAAAGAGGCAAAGTACAAGATGAGAGAGAAAAATCACCTGTTTACTCTTGCATCCAAGTCTTAGCTTCTAACTTAAAAAGCCTGAGATATCCCAGCATAACCAAGCAAGACCTGTAACAAACAAATGGAATAACCACTGATTATTTCCCTCATGCTTTGCATAATACCTGGATGGCGTGCAGTGGGGTCTCATTTTTGCACAGGTACTATCGTGCACTGAAAGTCAGTCCACTACCCAGGCATAGAAGGTGTTGAATAGCCTTGAGTCTGAAGTTTTGAAACAGCTGGGAAATGCTATGGTCAGCCAACAGATGTCACCCACTGTAGTGTGTGTGGTGGGGGTGAATAGAGGAGGTGGGGGCTGGATGAGAGACAGGTTTATTTATTATTTATACCACCATAACTTCAAGCTGCCTTTAACTTCGTTTTGTCTTACAGTTGTTTCTTTATGGATGCGATTCATGGAACAAGTGCAGTGCCCTGGTGCTTATTATAAGCTCAGGTCACAATGATACTTTAAAGAATGGAATAATATTAAGGATAAAAGTGAAATATGCAAGGATCAGGGTGAAGGCCTTGGTCAGCTAGTTTTACTCAGCGACCACGTCTACAATTTTGTTGTTCGACCAAGAGATTATGGTAATATTTATTTATATTCACCCATCCTTTGCTAATAAATATTTGTGATAATATGCAATATTATATAATTATATACTTATGTTAAAAGAATCAGTGAAAAGTTATCAGTATTGTAAAATAGTATTCAGACTTAATCTAGTGACTGTCCCAATTCTTCAATTTCAGTGTTTAAACACCCCACCACAATATACAAGCTTCATATATTTTGGTGTGTGCTCGATTACTATTAATATTGTGTGCTGAACATCATGAGCATTTCAATGATGGTAGCAATTGTAACTATATAATTATTATATTGGTTATAAGACAAAACACATTCCACGACGTGTCATACAGATCATTGTATACCACACAATACATAATTGGTGGCTATTAAATTCTTTGTTATGAATTTTCTTGTGATATAGTTTAAGACATCATTAAGGACATGGATTTAAGATAACACTGTAGGTGAGTTAATATATATATTAATTGTATTTACAAACAATACTAAAATCCAAACAATACACCCATACACCTGTACTCACCCTGAAGATGTGAATTACAGCCAGAAACCGTGTTTTCTTCTTTCCATGTGGTTATCAGCATATATATATATATATATATATAAAAAATATATATATATATATATATATATATATATATATATATATATATATATATATATATATATATATATATATATATATATATATATATATATATACCACAGATATAACCCCCATATCAGTCAATAACACAGAAATTCATGTAAAAAGAAAACCATAAAGTGAACAACATAACAATGGGATTAATTCAAATAGAAACCACCGACCCCAAACTCCACATTACGACACATAACTATTGTATTAAAATAACATCTAATTTCATGATATTACATGCCAAATTAATACTTAAAATACAGTCTCCAAGTTAATGTCCATTCAAATAATGGACACGCTCCCTCCCCTCTCACACTACACTGCCACTCTTCCCTCTCTGAAATTTTGAGAAAACCACAAATATTAATAAACAATACCTCAAACTAAAGTTAGATAATACACAATTGACATTGCTGGATTCCTTGTAAGACCAAGAATATTTTTAATATAAATGTCATATATTTTCACAAAAATAACATACTTACTCAAAAATTTTTATCTAAAATTTTATGTCTAATGCAAAAATATGATGTTTATATTCAAAATAATCACAAATTATAAAATTCCAGCAATGGAAATTATATTCTGGCAGGTAATTGTATGAATTTAAGAGCTAAAACAAATATCTTCAGTTAATAAAAAAAAAAAAAATCTTCACCACAATATCTGTCAATCAAAGTACCCCCCTACTCCCCCCTCTTCCAACAGGTCAGCCCCAGCCTCCCCACCCCCGCAATCCTCCCTTCAAGAAAGGTTGGGTGAAAAATTTAGATTTTAACATTTTGTATTAAATAATACCTCAGATTAAAGTTAGGATAATATAATTGACATTGCTGGATTCATGTAAGACCAGGAATATTTTGAATAAACGTCATATATTTTGCTAAAAGATAACATACTCAAGATTAAACATTTATCCTAAAAATTTTATGTCTAATGCAAAATATGATGTTTTATGCTCAGATATAAATAAAAAAATAAATAAAAAAATAAATTTTTTTTAAATGACACACGCATTTTCTATACTGAAACGTTTCCAGTTAATGTAGTCTCCATGTATAATTAGAAAATTATGGGGGCCCCATGTGCATTCAGCTGACTACATTAAAGGTTAAGTGCTCAGTCACACTGTATCCATTCCTTATTATTTATTACTTTCACTGTACTGTATCAATTCATCATTATTCATTACTTTTACTGTACTGTATTTCATTGTAGATTTTTTATTAAAAAAAATTTTTTTTTTTATCTATGTCGGACTTACAACCATGTCGGACTTACGACCTGGATTTGGGTCCCTAACCCCGTCGTAAGTCGGGGTCTAGGTGTATACAGTTAAAATTTCACTTAACGCGGTCAATAGAACCCAGAGGGTCCCGCGTTAAGTGAAATCCGCGTTAAGTGAACAACAGAACATATGGGATTAATTCCAATAGAAACCAGCCCCACCCCCAAACTCCACTTTTTGAAGACACATAACTATGTTGTAGTAAAAATAACATCTTAATTTTATGATGGTACATGCACACAATTAATACTTAAGAGAAATAGAGAAATACAGTCGCCAAGTTAATGTCCATTCAAATAATGGACTCAACTCCCTCCCCCTCTTCTCACACTACACTGCCGGCTCTTCCCTCTCTGAGAAATTTTTGGGGGAAAACTACTAAATTTTAATAAATAATACCTCAAACTAAAGTTAGGATAATACAATTGACATTGCTGGATTCCTTGTAAGACCAGGAATATTTTGAATATAATTGTCATATATTTTGCACAAAAGATAACATAGTTACTCAGAGAAAACATTTTATCTAAAATTTGTATGTCTAATGCAAAATATATGATGTTTATATTCAAAATGATCATCAAAATATAAGAATTCCAGCAATGTAAATTATATTCTGACCGGGTAATTTGTATGAATTTTATGAGCTAAAACAAATATCTTCAGTTAATAAAAAAAAAAATATTCTTCACGACACTATCTGTCAATCAAAGTACCCCACCTTGCCTCCCCCCCCCTCTGGGTGTCATCCAACAGAAGTGTATTAACTGCAAAACAGTTGGAGTTCCTGTATG
>NW_024736213.1:0-16309 GCF_018991925.1 Homarus americanus
ATCATTAGCTGGTTCGGTTACGTATTGCATAGTTGAAAGAAAGAAAGAGGGGATTAAGAAGAAAGAAAGAGAAAATTAAGAGTTAAAGAGAGAGAGAGAGAGAGAGAGTTCTATAATGCACATGTACTGTGCGTGTGTATAAACTAATCACATACATTTAACATACGAATGCGCTTACACACGACATGAGTATACGAATTGCACAGAGTGAAGGTAAACAGGTGATTAAAGTGGAACAGGATGGTAAATGAGGTCACATCAAGCAGTAACCCCAGCTTATTTCACTGGTTTTGTTTTTTAAGATTAACTGCCATAACCAACTATTTGGCTTTTTCACCCCAGAGTTAACTGTACCTTCTTCCCTAGCTTATTTCACCCCCAGATTAACTTAACCTAACTTATTTAGCTTATTTACCCCAAGATTGCTGCCATATAACTTTTTAACTGACTTATTTCCCCCAAGATTATGCATAACAACAACTTCCTTTAGCTTATTTCACCCCAAGATTAGCTGCCATGATTCCTAGCTTAACTGTAACGCTTTCATAACCCAACCTACCCCAGTTTTTTAGATTAACTGCCATAACACCAGCCTAACCCCAGCTTAACTGCCACTCCTTCTTACTGGCTTATTTCACACCAAGGTTAACTGCCATAACTTTTCAACCTAACCCTAACCTCTCCTGGTATTGTAATAATTATGTGAAATAAGCTAAATAAGCTAATCTTCAGTGACTAGATATTAGTCATATCTTGGGGAAACATGTGGGTATTACTGGGGCATTAATCACAACAGGTGTTCAAGATAATTATTCAGTACCTTTGGGTGACTTAGTGGCAAATTATTAGTAATAGTTTAAACCCTTGCAGGTCTCGGTGTCTCCTCCTCTGTAGCTTGAGCCACATAGCTGAGATAGTTCCCCCAGCCGGCCTCTCTCTTCCCGAGCGATGAAGCGTGGTGGAAATGCGACTTCCTGAAGATGAGATAAGTGGTTGATGATGTGGTTGACGGAGCAGCAATTGTTGCGTGCCAGTTCTGTACTGACCTTTAACTTTTTAAGAGCGGAGAGGAAAGACAGTCCTATTGAGGAGGGAGGGAGCAGTCCTATTGAGGGAGGAAGACAGTCTATTGTGGGGAGGGGAAGACAGTCCTATTATGAGGGAGGGGGAAGACAGTTCTGTTGAGAGGGAGGAAGACAGTCCTATTGAGGGGGAGGGAGAGACAGTCCTATTAGGGAGGGGGTCCTAACCTAAGGTCACTCCAGTGAATAGTTATAGGTTTATATTGGTCTCTGTGCACCTAGGCCCTGCCTGACCAGCAATCAATCAAGTCAAACACACTGCTACCCTGTGTTCCCTATATAACAACTCTCCACATGTCGTCTCAGTCAATTATATAAAAACCACGTGAGCACAAGGTATTATTTTGTACACTGATATCTTAAAGCTTCTAAGGTCAATTCTGTTTTACTGTAGATCCTTTTTTAGCATCTTGTGGACTACATATATATCAAGTGATAGCCAGTGAAAGTTTGAGCACTAGAGTGCTTAGCTGGCGTACAACGAATGATGGTGCGATGTCAATACTTACATCGTTTTCCATCGTAAATAAAATGGTTAATTAATGCTTCCTAAAAACCATCGACATGGGACCAGGTTTGTTCCACTCTCACGAATTTTTTACGATTTTTTACAAGTTTGATGAAAACAATTGTGCCGTTTAGGCTGCCCAGAACAGACACACACACCTAGTCCATAGTATATTAGGTGATACTGTATTGGACTACATACATACTGTATTTTGTCCTTCATATCTATATACTGTACTGCATTACATTACCTTTAATTTTGTCTTTAAATCCTTTCACTACAGGTTGTCACTTTTAAATTATGTTCAAATGAGTGGGACTTCTCTCTCTCTCTCCTCACCTCTCTCTCTCTCTCTCATTCTAAAGGGGACAATGAAATGCAGTGTAACCTCTATTTAATGAACTATATGGAAAGGAAAGTCCATTATATCAAGGGTCTGTTAGATGTAGAAACTCCCCATAGAGAGGACCCCAGTAAAGACCCCAGTGAATAAAGACTCCAGCAAATTAAGAGCCCCTCAGCTTTCAGACCTATATAAGACCCTGACCTTCTGCAGCTGCTCGTGGGGTGGCCTCCTTCTCACTGCTGTTGTTGATCTTTCATCTGTGCCACCTGCTCCTGAAACTGCTGCTCTAGCCCTGACAGAGCCGTGGATGCCTGTGCTGCTCCTGCTTGTCGTACAACTCTTGCTTCAGTGCCTCTGTTTCCACCTGTCAACAAAACATCATGTGTTGAAAATAATCGTGGGGGAGGGGGTGTTTTAACTGGTGTGTGTGTGTGTGTGTGTGTGTGTGTGTGTGTGTGTGTGTGTTTTGTACAGTACAGTATATAAATAAATACTGTAAATTAATAAATGAAGTGAAATTACTGAATGTACCTACCTAGATAGCCTCTTGACTATAATACAATGTACAGTATAATGAACTTATTACTGGTTTAACCCTTTGGGACCTCAAGGGTTAAATCATCATCAAGGTGGTTAAAGCATCATCAAAGGGGTTAAATCATTGTTATCAAAGGATTAAACCATTATTGTCAAAGGGTTAAACCACCATCAAAGGGTTAAACCAATATCAAAGGGTTTAACTCATTACAGGGTACCCACCATACAGTACAGAACAATCCACTAGCCACCTCCCACTGGTCACCAAAAACAGACCTTCAGTTCAATATTGGTCTTATACAGTTAATCTTTACCTTCAGTTCAATATTGGTCTTATACAGTTATTCTTTACCTTCAGTTCAATATTGGTCTTATACAGTTAATCTTTACCTTCAGTTCAATATTGGTCTTATACAGTTAATCTTTACCTTCAGTTCAATATTGGTCTTATACAGTTAATCTTTACCTTCAAGTTCAATATTGGTTTATACAGTTAATCTTTACCTTCAGTTCAATATTGATTCTTATACAGTTAATCTTTTGCCTTCAGATCATATTTAGTCTTATGAATCTTTACCTTCAGTTCAATATTGGTCTTATACAGTTAATCTTTACCTTCAGTTCAATATTGGTCTTATACAGTTAATCTTTACCTTCAGTTCAATATTGGTTTTATACAGTTAATCTTTTCTTCAGTTCAATATTGGTCTTATACGGTTAATCTTTACCTTCAGTTCAATATTGGTCTTATACAGTTAATCTTTACCTTCAGTTCAATATTGCTTATACAGTTAATCTTTACCTTCAGTTCAATATTGGTCTTATACAGTCATTCTTGTTCAATATTGGTCTTATACGGTTAATCTTTACCTTCAGTTCAATATTGGTCTTATACAAATCTTTACAATATTGGTCTTATACAGTTAATCTTTACCTTCAGTTCAATATTGGTCTTATACAGTTATTCTTTCAAGTTCAATATTGGTCTTATACAGTTAATCTTTACCTTCAGTTCAATATTGGTCTTATACATTAATCTTTACCTTCAGTTCAATATTGGTCTTATATGAGTTAATCTTTACCTTCGAGTTCAATATTGGTCTTATACAGTTAATCTTTACCTTCAGTTCAATATTGGTCTTATACAGTTAATCTTTACCTTCAGTTCAATATTGATGTACGTTATTTACCTTGTTCAATATTGGTCTTATACAGTTAATCTTTACCTTCAGTTCAATATTGGTCTTATACAGTTAATCTTTACCTTCAGTTCAATATTGGTCTTATACAGTTAATCTTTACCTTCAGTTCAATATTGGTCTTATACAGTTAATCTTTGCACTTCAGTTCAATATTGGTCTTATACAGTTAATCTTTACCTTCAGTTCAATATTGGTGTTATACAGTTAATCTTTACCTTCAGTTCAATATTGGTTTTTATACAAATCTTTGTCCTTGTGCTTCCGGTCCATCCTCTCCTCCAGGAAGTAGATCGTAGCTTGAGGAGAATTCTCCTTCTTCAGGTTACCCAGTTGCTCTTCATACTCCTTCATGGTCAAGTGATATAGACCAGGAGACCTACATCCAGAATGATAATAAATAAATAATGGGAATAATACATCGTGATAATAATTAATAATAGTAATTGATAAGGTGATGAGAATGATAAAAATGTGATGATTATACTTTACAAGGTAACTATAGGCCGTATTACACGTCCAGAATGATAATAAATAATACTGACTTGAATAATAACAACACTGATTATTTGAAGAAGCCACAGTCAAGATAATAATCATACAGCAATTAGAATATTTTATACATTACAAGCATACCAGGGTGATATTTTATACATTACAAGCATACCAGGATGATATTTTATACATTACAGATATTTTATATATTTTATACATTACAAGCATATGGTTGATGTTTTTATACATTAAGCATGCATATGATATTTTACAAAGCATACCTGGATGATATTTTATACATACAAGCATACCTGGATGATATTTTATACATTAACATACCTGGATGATATTTTTACATTACAAGCATACCTGGATGATATTTTTATACAGCATACCTGGATGATATTTATACATTACAAGCATACCTGGATGATATTTTATACATTACAAGCATCTGGATGATTTTTATCAGGATATTTTTATACATTACAAGCATACCTGGATGATATTTTTATACATTACAAGCATACCTGGATGATATTTTATACATTACAAGCATACCAGGATGATATTTATACATTACAAGCATACCTGGATGATATTTTATACATTACAAGCATACCTGGATGATATTTTTATACATTACAAGCATACCTGGATGATATTTTATACATTACAAGCATGCCTGGATGATATTTTGCATTCCTGGATGATATTTACATTACAAGCATATGGATGATATTTTATACAGCATACCTGGATGATATTTTATACATTACAAGCATACCTGGATGATATTTTATACATTACAAGCATACCTGGATGATATTTTTATACATTACAAGCATGGATGATATTTTATACATTACAAAACATACGGATATTTTATTATTTACAAGCATACCTGGATGATATTTAAACATACCTGGATATTTTATACGACAAGCATACCTGGATGATATTTCATTACAAGCATACCTGGATGATATTTTATACATTACAAGCATACCTGGATGATATTTATACATTACAAGCATACCTGGATGATATTTATACATTACAAGCATACCTGGATGATATTTTCATTACAAGCATACCTGGATGATATTTTATACATTGCATACCAGGATGATATTTTATACATTACAAGCATACCAGGATGATATTTTGCCATTACAATACCAGGATGATATTTTTTACATTACAAGCATACCTGGATGATATTTTATACATTACAAGCATACCAGGATGATATTTTATACATTCAAGCATACCTGGATGATATTTTATACATGAAAAATATTTGATACAGTGTGACCCCCAAAAAGAACAACTTAAATACTGAACACGTGAAAAAATCAACAGTATGATTCACATTTTTACAGGACAAATTTCGTGAAAATTCTTCGGACATTTGACAAAAAAAAATTGTGGATTTCTGAATTTGTTGAAATTTTTTTAAACCTAATGGTGCTAGGGACCAGTTCCATGCAGTACTATATATGATCTTAGGTTGGGTTGGGTTGGGTTGGGTTGGGTTGGGTTGGGTTGGTTGGGTTGGGTTGGGTTGGGTTGGGTTGGGTTAGGTTAAGTCATGTCAAGTTAGAGTAGAGTAGGTTAGTTTTTTTTTTTTTGCCACTTACAGCAGCTAGTTTGTTGTGCATCTTATACTCCTCCTGTGAGCGGTAGAGCAGGATTACAGAGTAGTGTTCATAAGTGTCGTAATAATTAACCCCCGTTGTCAGGATATTATGGCACTGAATGTTACCTGATATTTCAATGACATTATTTGTTTAGTTCTCCACATAAAGTGTAACTTTTCACAACTGCGTGAGTACAGGCGTGTGGTATGTCTGGCCTCACACTTTGTTATTCACATTTGCGTGAAGTGTTCAAGTACATTATGTGTTTGGTTATATACATGAGAACTGATATAGTTACTAAGTGTAAAAAGTGGATACAATATTAATGTCTGGCCACACATTTAGTCTTGTTCACATCTGCTTGAGGAACATACTGCCAGAGGCCTTATATCTAACCTTAGTCTAGCGGTTACAACATCTTGTAATCTAGTGATCTTGTTACTTGCTCCATATACATGTTTCACTTGATACATCTCATCATGGTAAACTATGGATCGACTAGTGCCTGTTTACACTTGTCTACTTGCGTCAAATTCATCATAAGTTCTTTCCTAATTACAGTTTTAAGGGTTCTTTTGACAGACCCAAATTGTATTCAACGGTGTGTTTGTTAGACGCAGTTTGGCGAGAATCAACTCTGTCATGTTTATAGAATGTGAGAGGATTCACAACAGTTTGACCTTGACACCCCGGTCAACAGTACGCAGTACAGTAATTGTGTCTGGCTTCAGAGACAAGCTCGTGACAACTTGAGAGGGTGTCAAGGGCAAGTAGTGAGGATAGAGTCAGTGATGATGAGACTGACAGTGACAGTGGTTTCAAAATAATAGCTGTGAGTATGTGATTAAGTTTGTAGAGTGGATGCCCATTTGTTAATTCTAACTCCTTTCTCAATTATATTACCGTCAGTTGAGTCACAACAATAGCACTTGCCCTCCCACAGGCGGTGTTAAGAGATCCATCAGTATAGATGGTCTGTGTGATATTATCATCAGTCTGTAGGTGTGTATGTGTTCAAAAGCTCTCAATTTGGCAGTGTGTTGGAGATAAATACTTTGTATAATTAATTTTTTAGGCGGATACGTCAGGATTGTGATATCGAGGAACTGTCCGCCAGGGTGGAAGAAGCGCTGTTGTGTCTCACACTGTACAGGTGGTCTAGTCCAAATATCTTCATATGTGTAGCTGTAGTTTGGATCCATTAGACTCAATGAGTCCCATGGTTCATACATTCTAGCATTTAAAAGCAATGTTATCAGGATCAACGGGCCTCAGTATCATGAGGTTGATTTCAAATATTCTATCTTTTTGGTATCTAGTTCCCTCATATTAAGTACTTTAGTGCTCATGGGACATCCTAGGATAATTCTGAGTTTATTTTTCATTTTCAGCTTGTCAACGCCTCTCCTGTCCAGGACCAGGGCTGGTGCGTGGTAATCTATCAGAGATCTTATGTAGCCAGGTACATTGTTTTAACAATTCATTAGCACCATAGTGTGGGCTGTACCCGCTACACTTGTAAGGTCTCAGTCTGTCAGTACATGGTGAGTTAGCTGTTGTGTATGGCAGGTAAGGACGGAGACACCAAGATATTTAAAAAAGGACACAGTCAATAATGTTGTTTCTTCAGGAGCCGTTTACCAGCTTGTTGTTTATCTAAGTGGAGACAATAAGACCAGGTTCCTGCAGGCTGTGTGTACAATCAAAGACAGAAGTCGTGTCGCGGGTTTATCTTAAGATTAAATATAACTCGTGAAACATTATAAGAGCCCTACCACAGAGCAGAGCGGACCAAAGTTTGAGCCTTGCAGCATGTTTTTCACAATTTCCCGACACGACTTTTGTTTTCCATTATACATGGTTCAGGGTGGCTTGCATTTCACAATGAGTTTCAGTATGAACTGGACTATAAGAACATCACCAGCACAGCTGATTGTGATATTGCTGGGGTTGTCTGGTGTTGGTTAATAATTCATTCATAGAACATAGAACAAATTGGGGCTAAGTATATACAGCAATATCAAAAACAGCTTTTAGGTCAAGAAATGTGGTGTACCTCCGTCCTCTCCAGGGGCAGTAGACCCACTGTACCCCTGGCAGGGCGGTGTCACTCCCACTCAGTATATGGAACATCACACTCATCGTGCTGTTTGCCCAGCATAAAGTTAATAAGATTACTTCTCTTCAGACTTCACTCAAGAATTCCGGTCCAGCTGGTAACATGTCATAGCTAGACACATGAACCCACTTTGTTATTAGCTCATTCGACTTTTGCAGAGGGTTTGGATGGGAGACGTGTCTACTGTTTTACCTCTGATTGTGTTTATGTCTTTCCAGGCTTTGCTGAGGGATGTGTGTTGGTTCAGGCTGTTGATGTAAGGTAGGTAAGGTCAGGTAAGGTCGTCAGGTAGGGTCAGGTTAGGTTAAGTTAGGTTAGGTAAGGTCAAGTCAGGTAAAGTCAGGTTCGGTAAGGTAAGGTTAGGTTAGGTTGGGTTAGGTAGTGGTAAGGTAAGGTTAGGTTAGGTTAGGTTAGGTTAGGTCAGGTCAGGTCAGGTCAGGTCAGGTCAGGTTTAATGTAGCCGTACTTGGGAATGGAGCTACTACCAGAAGAGTCCAGACTGTTGGCATCCTGGACTTGTGCTGGACTTCCACTATGGAAAGAAAGAAGATGGTGAGGTCAACAACAAAAACATTCCAAACACATCAACTAAAATTTTGTTACAGCAGAAAATATGACAGATTTGATACCCAGCTTATACTGAAGATTAGACCTAGCTTATTTTACCTGATTAGACCCCAAGCTTATTTTACCTGAAGATTTGATACCCCAGCTTGTTTTACCAGATGATTTGACACCCAAGCTTGTTTTACCTGAAGATTAGACACCCCAAGCTTATTTTACCTGAAGATTAGACACCCCAAGCTTATTTTACCTGAAGATTAGACCCCCCAAGCTTTTTTTACCTGAAGATTAGACACCCCAACTTGTTTTTACCTGAAGATTTGATACTAAGCTTATTTTGAAGATTGATACTAAGCTTGTTTTACCTGGAAGATTAGACACCGTAAGCTTATTTTACCTGAAGATTAGACACTTACGTCTTACCAGATGATTTGACATTTGTTTACCTGAATATTAGACACCCCAATATTTTACCTGAAGATTAGACACACATACATACATACACACACATACATACACACACACATACATACATACACACACACACACATACACACACACAAACATACATACATACACACATACATGTACACACAGATATTATGAATGACGTGGGAGGTTGTGTAAGTATGGTAATGTGTCACGTGGCAAGGTGAAAAGACGTCAGCATGTGTGAGGAAGCTGCCAGGGCCTTGCCCTGCCTATGTCTCTCTTCCCCTGCAACCCCCCCTCTCTCCCTCTGTCTGACACCCCCTCTCTCTCTTTCCCCTGCTGACCCCCCTCCCCTCTCTCTCTCTCCTCTGCTGACACCCCCCCCCTCTCTCTCTCCCTGCTTGCAGACACCCCTCTCTCTCTCTCCTGCCCACTCTCTCTCTCTCCCCCTGCTGACTCCCTCTCTCTCTCTCTCTCCTCTCTGCCCCCCCTCTCTCTCCCTCTGCTGACCCCTCCCTCAGCTGCCCCCTCCCCTCCCCTGCCCCCCCTCCTCCCCTGCCCCCCTCCTCTCCCTGTTGGCACCTACCAATATCTGGCGTTATTTTTAGTGTCGGGTCTGGCTATGAGCACGAGACAGATGCCAACACCAGGACAAGCCAAACCACCCTTACATAAACAGCCCAATTAGACGATTTGGTTAGGTGTTTAATCATCAGCTGAAGATATTAAGGAGGGCTAATCTTCATGTGATCCTTGCCGCAGCCATCAACATTGTAATCAACCAATCAGGGAAACGTTTTATAAAAAATTAGTGACCAATCAGAGCGGTTTATATACCTATTCGTCATACCGGCCAGTAATTACCATATTTCATAATTAAAACCTCAAAAATATGGTTTACACGAAAAAAATTACGTAAATTAAAAATAAAATACATATGTAAGTTTTGTCCTTTATAACAAGCAATAAAGACTAAAATAATCGACTTTTTTTTTAGTGTTTACAAAGTTGTTGGGGATATTTGTAACCTCCATCTGATTGGTTGTTTCTCACCCGGACATAAAACGGTTGGTGATTAGTTAGGCAGCCATTCCTATTCTCTCCCGCAAAAATAATAAATAAACAAATAAATAAATAAATAAAATACAATGAGGAATTTATTTAACATATTTTTAAGGGTGGAATATAATTAAATATAACTTATGTCTATATTAAAATTATTACATTGTATTTAAAGTTTATATCCATTGTCTATTTTGAGTAAACACATACACATACATACCCGCACACACACACACACACACACGCACGGGACATACACATACATACCCACACACACACACACACACACACACGCGCGCACATACACACACCCTTAACTAGCTGTAATTGTCTCCCAAGGTTGATACCCTCCTGTCATACCCTCCAGTGGGAACTTCCCAAGGCATTGTTATCACTTGACGCAACAATAACAACAACAATCACAACCATCACCACTACAACACCACAACCAATAACAACAACAACCACCACAACAACAACAACCACCACCACTACAGCAACCACCATCACCACAACAACAACCTTACACCACCATCCATCTCCCATTGGCTGTAATTTCAACCCAGTCAATTACAGAACAACCTGACTATTACGTGATTAGGTTGGGTCAGGTAAGGTCAGGATAGTTTAGGATAGGTAAGATGGGTCAGGTCAGGCAGTAATTAAGACATCTACTCACGCCTGCACAGATGAATTATGTCGACGACCACAAGTCCGGCACATAATGGTCACTATGATGGCGTAGAGGCACAGCTTCAGGAGGTGGTGGTGGTGGCGGTGAGTGTGGTGTCGTGTTATTGTTCTGAGGACGCAGCGTCCTGGCCCTTATATATAGTGTAGTGTACCCCCCCCCACCACCACCACACCACCCCAGTCTGGCTCACCCCACCCACCTACCCACCCTATTACACCCTATGCTCAATCTACCCACCCACCACCTTGTATTTTTAACACACCTTGGCACTGGTCAGCCTCTCGGTCAATAGTGCCACCATGATTCAAATTGATGAGGTTGGGTCAAAAGGTTAGGTTAGGTTGGGACAATAAGGGAGGTAGGTGAGGACAATGGTGTAAGGGAGTGAGGAGATAATAAGGGCGGTAGAGACAGGTAAGCGAGACACAGGTAATGAGGTAGTGTAGACGGGTGACCAGGTGATGTATGTAAACAAACCACCTCCAGCACCCCGCCACCAAGGTGAGGGAGGTGAGGAGGTGAGGAGGTGTGGTGAGGAGAGGTGAGGGTGGTGAGGTGAGGTGAGGGGTGAGGGAGGTGAGGAGGGGAGGAGGGGGTGGTGAGGTGGAGGTGGGGGTGGTGGAGGAGGAGGGGGGGTGGGGAGGGGTGGTGAGGGGGAGGGTGGGGGGGGGAGGTGGGTGGGTTGACAAAGCTAAATGCAGTGTGCACAGCTCAAGACTCAGGTGGCACAGCAATGGTTGGGGTGCCAAGCTGTCTGCAAGTGAAGGCAGTCACACACACACACACACACACACACACACACTATACCACCTGTACACGTGTCTCTCTCTCCTCCATTAACCCCTCCCCCCATGTATCTCACCTGATAATTAGCTATTCTTATACTAACCTTACACAAATCTAACCCTAACCTAACCTTACACAAAACCTAATCTAACCTTACACAAATCTAACTAACACAACACTTTGCAAACCCTAATCTAACCTTACACAAACCCATCTAACCTTACACAAACCCTATCTAACCTTACACAATTCCAGCCTAACCCTAAAACCTAATCTAACCCTAACCTAACCTAACATGCTCCAATGTAATGTAACCCTAACCTCACCCCCACCCCCCATTTAAAGTGAATTTCCTTTGAAGTCTCTGAAATATGGAGGCCAAGTAAGTCTCGTTTTCTTCTACTTAATTCTGACACGTAGTAGTGAGGGAGGAGGAAGAGGAGAGAGAGGTCAAGGTTCACCTCTGACACTCCCAAGTGCCTCTGACACTCCTGAGCACCGTCCCCGGCCTCCCAGGTACACCTCCAGACACTCCCAGGTGCATCGATGAAACCTCCCAGGTACAGGCTCCCGGCCTCCCAGGTACCTCCGATGTTCCCAGGTACACCCTCCGATACTCCCAGGCACACCTTTGAGACTCCCAGGTACTTCACTGACCTCCCTGGTGTACCTCCTGACTGACATTCCCAGTACCCTCCGACACTCTGGGTCCTTACTCCGACACTCGCAGGTACAACTTCGACCTCCCCAGGTACACCTCCAGGACACTCCCAGGTACCTCTGACCTCCTAGGTGCTCTGTGACTCTCAGGTACATCTATGACCTCAGGTCCCTTTGAGAATTCTGGTAAAACTCTGCACTCCCAGGTACACCTCTGACACTCCCAGGTACAGCTCTGACACCTAGGTGCTCCTCGGTCTCTGTTACACTCTGGGGGTGCACCCCTGGCCTCCAGGTACTTCAGCGACTCTCAGTTACCTCAGATGTGCCAGGTACACCTCGGGACATCAGGTCACCTCAGACACTCCCAGGTAGTCAGACATCTGGTGCCTCTGAGCACTGGTGACCTCTGGCCTCCTGGGCACCTGTTGCTCCCAGGTGCACATCAGACCTCTCAGGTACACCGCTGGCACTCCCAGATACACCTCAGCACTCCCATGTGTGCCTCTGTCTTTCCAGGCACCTCCACAGCCTCCCAGGCACACTGCTGACATTCCATGTGCCCTCTGTCCTCCCAATGCACCTCCTGGCCTCCCAGGTACTCCTCCCCTCCCAGTGCCTCTGACCTCCCAGGTGCACTTCTCACACTCCCAGGTACACCTCCGACACTCCCAGGTACCTGAGCACTCCCAGGTACACATCCCACCTCCTAGCTATTCCTCTGACACTCCTGGTCTCACTGACATTTCCTGGTACCTCTGGCCTCCTATAACCTCTGGCCTCCTGGATGTTCTCTGCCTTCTCCCCTAGTGCTCCTCTGGCCTCCCAGGTGTCCTCTGGCCAGGACACCTCCAGAATCCAGGTATCCTGTGCCACTCCCAGGTACCCTCCAACATTCCCAGGTACACCTCTGGCACTGTAGTGTACCTCTGACAATCCAGGTGCTCCTGTGCCCTCCCAGGCACACCTCCGGCACTCCAGTTACACCTCCTGGCCTCCCAGGTGCCTCCGATGTTCCAGGTATACCTCCGGTATTACCAGGTACCTCCGATATTCCCAAATTTGCACCTTTGGGGCTCCAAGGCCTCCTGTGGCCTCCAGGTGCATCTCTGGCCTCCAGGGTACCTCTAACTCACAGGTACTCCTGTGACTCTCAGTGCATCTCGAGCACTCCCGGGTACATCTCTGTCCTCCCAGGTACCTCTGGCCTGCCAGGCACACCTCGGCAATCCTAGGTACTCTGTGACACTCTCAGGTACATCTCTGGCCTCCAGGTACACCTCTGCACTCTCAGTTACATCTCGTCCTCCAGGTACACCTCTGATATTCCAGGAACACCTCCTGACCTCCCAGGAACACCTCTGTCCTCCCAGGTGCACCTCTGACTCCCAGGTACCCTCTGGCCTCTTGGGTTCTCCTCTGTCACTCCGAATACACCTCTAACTGCTCCCAGGGCACCGCAGACCTCCCAGGTACACCTTGCACTGTCAGTCACCTCAACAATGCCAGGTACCTCAGACACAGCCAGGTACACCTCAGACCTCCCAGGGTACACCTCAGGCCTCAGGTGCCTCTCACCTCCCAAGTGCACCTCTGGCCTCCCAGTCCCCTCAGACACTCCCAGGTACACCCTGGCTCTCCCAGACCACCTCTGCACTCCCATGTGTGCCTCTGGCTTATTCAGGTACACCTCAAGCCTCCAGGCACACTGCCCCAGCATTCCATGTGCACCTCTGACCTCCCAAGTACCTCGACCTCCCAGGTACACCTCCCACTCCAGGTACCTCCTGACACTCCCAGGTACACGTCTCACCTCCAGGTACCTCCGACACTCCCAGGTACACCACTGACCTCCCAGGCGCACCTCCTGACCTCCTAGCTATTCCTCTGACACTCCTGTGGTTCTCACTGACATTTCTCCTTGTTACCTCTGGCACTCCTGGTACACCTCTGACCTCCTAGGTATTCCTCTGACTCTCTGGTACTCCTGACACTCCCAGGTGCCCTCTGGCACTGCCAGGGACACCTCTGACAATCCCAGGTGCTCCTGTGCCACTCCCAGGTACACCTCCGACATTCCCAGGTACACCTCTGGCCTGCCTGGTGCACCTCTGACAATCCCAGGTACTCCTGTGCCACTCCCAGGCACCTCGGACCTCCCAGTTACACCTCTGACCTCCCAGGTACACCTCCGATGTTCCCAGGTATACCTCCTTTGTGTTCAGGTACCTCCGATATTACCAGGTACCTCAATATTCCCAGGTACCTTTCAGACTCCTGTGCACTCCCAGGTACATCTCCCAGCCTCCCAGGTACCTCTAAAACTCTCAGGTACTCCTGTGAGAGCTCTCTCAGGTACATCTCTGACCTCCCAGGTACATCTCTGACACTCCCAGGTGCACCTCTGGTTTCTCCAGGCACACCTCTGACAATCCTAGGTATCTGTGACACTCTCAGGTACATCTCTGGCCTCCAGGTACCTCTGATATTCCCAGGTACACCTCTGACCTCCCAGGAACACCTCTGTCACTCCCAGGTACACCTCTGACCTCCCAGGTACCTCTGACACTCTTAGGTACTCCTCTGTCACTCCCTAATACACTCGCTTCTCCCAGGACACCATGAGGCACTCCCAGGTACACCGCCATGCTGTCAGTCCCTCAGGCTACCAGGTACACCTCAGACACAGCCAGGTACACCTCAGACACTCCCAGGTACACCTCAGACACTCCCAGGTAAACCTCGGCACTCCGGTACACCTCTGACCTCCAAGGTACACCTCTGACACTCCCAGGTACACCTCTGACACTCCCAAGTACTTCACTGACATTCCTGGTACACCTCTGACACTCCCAGGTGCACGTCCGACCTCCC
The DNA here is from genome assembly GCF_018991925.1 of Homarus americanus. Lineage (NCBI taxonomy): Eukaryota > Metazoa > Arthropoda > Malacostraca > Decapoda > Nephropidae > Homarus > Homarus americanus. Next base: position 15,002 of record NW_024736213.1, read on the forward strand.
AGGTACACCTCTGGCCTCCCAGGTACACCTCTGACATTCTCAGGTTCACGGCTGACCACTCAGGGTACTCACTGACACTCCCAGGTACATCTCTGGCCACTCCCAGGTACACCTCTGACACTGCAGGGGCACTTTGACACTCCCAGGTGCACTCTGGCACTCCCAGGTACACCTCTGACACTCCTAGGTGCTCCTCTGTCACTCCTAATACACCTCTAACACTCCCAGGTGCACCTCAGACATTCCCAGGTACCGCTGACACTGTCAGTTACACCTCAGACAATGCCAGGTACACCTCAGACACAGCCAGGTACACCTCAGACACTCCCAGGTACACTCAGACACTCCAGGGGTGCCCCTGACCTCCCAAGTGCACCTCTGCCTCCCAGTCCTCCCTGCACTCCCAGGTACACCTCTGACACTCCCAGTGCCTCTGACACTCCAAGGTACCTCTGACACTCCCAGGTATGCCTCTGACACTCCAATCTTCACTGACATTCCTGGTACACCTCTGACACTCCCAGGTGCACGTCCGACACTCCAGGTACACCTCTGACACTCCCAGGTACACCTCTGACATTCTCAGGTACACCTTTGACACTCACAGGTACTCACTCAGCCACTCCCGGGTACATCTCCTGACCTCCCAGGTACACCTCCTGACACTGCCAGGCACACCTCTGACAATCCTAGGTGCTCCTGTGACACTCTCAGGTACATCTCTGACCTCCCCAGGCCTCTGATATTCCCAGGTACATCCTCTGACCTCCCAGGACACCTCTGTCACTCCCAGGCACCTCCTGACCTCCCAGGTACACCTCCTGACACTCTTAGGTGCTCCTCTGTCACTCTCATACCTGCTCCCAGGAACTCCGGACACTCCCAGGTACACCGCTGACACTGTCAGTTACACTCCAGACAATGCCAGGTACACTCAGACACAGCCAGGTACACCTCAGACCTCCCAGGTACACCTCAGCCTCCCAGGTAAACCTCTGACATTCCAGGTACACCTCTGACACTCCAAGGTGCACCTCTGTTGCTCCAGGTGCACCTCTGGCACTCCCAAGTACTTCACTCCAGCATTCCTGGTACCTCTGACCTCCCAGGTGCGTCCGTTGCTCCCAGGTACACTCTGACACTCCCAGGTACACCTCTGACATTCTCAGGTACACCTTTGACACTCTCAGGTACTCACCTCCAGGTACATCTCTGACAGCTCCCAGGTACCTCTGACACTGCCAGGAACACCTTTGACACTCCCAGGTGCACCTCTGACACTCCCAGGTACACCTCTGACCTCCTAGG
>NW_024736214.1:0-26567 GCF_018991925.1 Homarus americanus
TTTAGGAATGCCCACTGAAGTGAAAAGGTGCAAAAGAGGTTTGATTACATTTTTTGAAGTGATGCTTTTAAGGGGAAAAGCCTCAGGATAACGTGTACTGGTATCCATAACTGTGAGCAGGAATTGATTTCCCTTCTTAGTCTTTGGTAATGGGCCCACACAATCCACAACAATCTTTTCAAATGGTGTAGAAAATACTGGGATGGGCTTAATAGGAGCTGCTGGTATACTTTCATTTGGTTTTCCTACCATTTGACAAATATGACAAGATTTTAGGTATTTTGACACATCCTTCCTAAGTCCAGGCCAATAATAGTGTTGGAGGAGCTTTTTATATGTTTCAGGATTCCCAAATGTCCTGAAATACCATCATGGGCAAGGGCAATTAATGCTGGTCTGACTGAGGTGGGAATTACCACTTGATGTATTTCAGACCACGTGTCTAGATGGGCAAGCTCAGGGGGCCTATAAGCCCTCATCAAAACCCCTTCATGATAATAAAAACACGGAAGGGTGTTAAAATCTTTACCCTCAACTGCTGCATGAAGTTTAGTCAAAGATGGATCAGATTGTTGGGCTTTAACGAGCTCATCCTTACTAATTGTCTTATTGTACAGATCTTCTGTGGGTAGGAAAATATTAGAGGTGGTTTTAGACGAAGAGGGCCCATTTCGCACACTCTGTGACCGGGTGACAGCACAAGATGGGAAAAGATGAGGAATAGTTTCTTTAAGGTCAGTGGTGGAGTTGACAGGTAAGGGAGAGTCGACTGTCTTTATGTTAGGAACCACTAGATCTCCTACCAAGTCATTACCCAATAATAAATGAATGCCACACAGGCATTGGGTCTTTCCTTATGGCTATTTGCACTTCCCCAGTAATCAAGGGACATTGGAGGTGCACTTTAGCTAAAGGATAGGAAGAATGGGATGAGAGATCTGAAATTAGAACACTCTCATTAGTAAATGCGGTAGATATATCAGGAATGACGTTAAACAGGAGGATAGATTGTGCTGCGCCCGTATCACGTAGTATACGAATAGGGAAAGAACGAGACCCCTCTATGATTGAAATTTTTCCCTCATAGGTGAATGAAGAGAAGAGATCCTGATGGGGCCTTTCCACATTGGTATTTGCTATTGGTTTGGACTTGGGATCCAGGGAACTACTTTTAGCAATTCGACACTTTGGGTGTTTACAATTCTGGATCGTATGGCCTGGGTTTTTACAGTAAGAACAAGTAAGCTTGGTTGCATCGGGGAGTAGGTGTGGGACCTTTCGACCTACCACTCACGTTCCCAAGGTTATCATCAGAGGGGACCTAACATGTCGGGAAGTACCACGTTCTCTACTGCCCAGTGACTCCACCAACAAAGCGTACGCATCAGCCAGCAGCAGCACGCCCTAAATTAACCTCTCCACGCTCCTCCACATGCAAGATGTGAAATGGTATCTTGCTCTTCCACTCCTCCAGGACTACCAAATTTAACAAATCCTGAAATGTGGAGGTCTCTAACCTCTAACCACTTCTTAAAAACCTAAGCTTTTCTTGAGCAAACTCAACAAAGGTGTGGGAAAATGGTTTGGTTAGTTTACGAAACTTCTGCCGGGTATCCATCTGGCGTGATAGCATAAGAGGTGAGGATATTCTTTTTTACGTTATCATAGTCATCAGTCTGGTCTAAACAGTTATAAACTCTACGAGCCTTACCATATAATTTAGGAACTAACACTGACACCCACTGGTCCTTTGGCCACTCATTCTTCCCGGCTATTTTCTCAAAAGTCCTAAATGACCCGTCCATATCGGATTCATCAAACCCGGGAACAAGGGAAGAAGCAGTAGCAGGGTTAAAAGCAGCTAGTTTCTCTCTTAATGCCACTTCCTTTGATCTAAACTCCGATGTTAAGGTGACTTCTGTCTCTCTTACCTGTAGTTCTTTCAGTCTAACCTCCTGCTCCAACTTGGCCCGTTCCATCATTTCCTCATGCTCCAACTTGGCCTGTTCCGACCTTCCCTCATGCTCCAACTTGTGCTCCAACTTGGCCTGTTCCGACTCCTGCTCCAACTCGAGTTCTTTCATTTTGATTTGGAACTCGAACCTAGCTCGTTCCAGTTCTAAGGCGTCTATTCGTTGTGTTTCTTGTTGAGGGCTAGCCAGACCTGAAGCAACTTCTGAGTGAGGAGGGGTGGTGGATAGTGGTTGAAGTTTCTTGGACATGGGCGTTAATCTGTCAACAGCGGATTCTTTTAAAACTTCATGTTGAACCAGCACTTCAATCACATGATTTTTTAACATTTCCTTAGTCAGTTGCTGTGAAAATGGGATATTATAATAGTTGGCTATTTCTTTCCATTCTTTCTTCAGGATATTAACACGTAATTTAGCTGCGGAAGGATTTTCAATAAAATCCTGGAGATCAAAACCTGAGGTGGCCATTGTTAAGAAAAATAGGATAAATAAATTAATGATCAAAATATAAGATAAGTGGATTACCCTAGAAAATATCACGGCAGTGGATAACCAGAAAGTCCCGGAAACTAACCAAGTTATACCTAGGGAAATTACACTTATGATTATTGTTCTTCTGAAAAGATCCTTAGATAAGGATAAGAGACTTGAAAGAGGTAGGGCGTATTACGGCATTAATATAAAGATCCGGGATTAACAACCTGATATGCTTGAAGAAAGAGGAAGAGGCGTATTACGGCATTAATATAAAGATCGTATTAACAACCTGATATACTTGAAAGAGGTAGGGCGTAAACCGGCATTAATATAAAGATCGGGATTAACTTAGCCTGATAAATGGTATGATTGACCTGAATGAGAGATAATGAAGAACTAATAATTGAGGGCTTTATAATTATGAAGTTACCTGGTAGAGCAGGGCGTCCCAAAGATATCACTTCACCGTAAATAGTGACTATGGAACAGCCTCTCCTGGAGTGAGGGTACGGCATAAACAGATCCCGGATTCTTCCCTACACTCGATAAGACTGCTACTGCTACCGATGTAATAACAGGTAAGCCTTATGACACTTTGAACCTAATATCCTACGTCTGTCACTCTTGCTGTACGATATAATACCAATATATGCAAACACATATGAAGGCTTTAAACCGTAAAAAGCAGTGAACAGAAGTGACTGGAGATAATTAACACTTTGGTAACAAGGAGGAAGAAGATATGGTACTTAAGGTCATTATTCTGTCACGGTCGCCATTTGTTACGAGTTGGGGATTTGGGAATATATAGTATATACGTCTGCAGATCCCAACAAGGTATAACAATAAAAACAAAGACAATGGACTATAAAAAGGGTAGACAAAAGGATGCGAGAGTTTTCGTTGTATATAATAGAGTACCATAAATCCTAAACAAAATATTCAGCTTATAAATTACCCTTAACCAAACTTAACCTAAGCATTAACAGTATATACATATTAATACAACATAAACAATTTTGAAGCAAGTGGACGTGGGGGAGGCAATACAAAATACAAATACTTAAGTGAGGAGCTGAGATGGCTGACGAGTAAGGCTGAGTATTGTAGAAGACGGTAGGTAGTCACTGCGCCGCAGGTTTAGAGGATAGATGATCCTGTGGTCACTTCCCAGAGCCAAGTGCTCTCCTCCGGGTGGAGGTGACGCAACAACCAGGATAGGGAGAAGGGAAACCTCCCAGGTGGTAACTGAACAGAGTCATACTCGTGTCTCGTCCTAGATGGCGTTGCTCGTGGTGCTGGGTAGGTGAATCAGGACAATAGATGGCGTGCTTCGTAGTGCTGGTGGAGGGTTCAGCGTAACACTATATACGACACAGATAGCACTACAGATAAAATTAAGAGACGCATGTAAGGAAGCAAACAATAAAAAATGGAATGATATTATAATGGCGGCTGACATGACTAAAGACACAAAAACATTTTGGACTTCCATAAACAAGATGAGGGGGCACAACAAGCAAAAAACACCATACATTAAAGACCAAAATGGAACAAAATTGCACGAGAAAAATGAACAAGAGTCAGCATTCAAAAGGGAATGGGTAAAAGTTTTTAAAATATCAGATGAGGAAAATGAAGATTTTGATAGTGAACACGAATACATAGAATCACCCCAAGGCAATATATAGACTATAACTTATTACCTAATAATCAAATAATAACCATGGGAGAAATGATGCACTGTCTGAGGAAATTTAAGGAAAAAGCCCCTGGGCTCACAGGTATTACACGAAATATGATCATGAATCTACCTGAAAACATTTTAAATACACTATTAAACATTTATAACGCATGCTTAATAACTGGTTACTTTCCAGACAAACTAAAATATGCTAAAATGATATTTATTCCTAAAGGGGTAAGGACAATAAGGAAATAAAACTACAGGCCAATATCTTTATTAGAAATTACCGGGAAACTATTGGAAAAAATATTAAATTCAAGACTTATAGCCTTTTTAACACAACATGGGAAAACTAACAACAGACAACATGGATTTATGCCCAATAGAAATACCCTAACTGCAATAGCTATAATAACGGAAATAATTGCAATAGAAAAAAGCAAGGGTAACCAGATCAATATAATTTTAAGGGATGTTTCTAAGGCTTTTGATAAAGTTGGGCATTTAGGCTTGAAATATAAAATATTAAAACTGGGACTTAACGAATACATGCTAAGAATATTGTGTAACTATTTAGATGATAGGAGAGCACAAATTCAAATTGGAAACTTTTAGGAACTATGTTTAATCTTGAGAGTGGAGTACCTCAAGGAGGATGCCTTTCTCCAACACTATATACAATTTATACTTCAGACACACCTCAACCTACCCCCTTTAGTGAATATGTAATGTTTGCTGATGATATTACTCAAATAGTATCATACCCAGGAAAATCAACTCAATTTATGGCACTCTACACGGTAAGAGCGATAAAAACATAAATGATTTTGAGAAAAATGGAAAATCAGGACAAATAAGAACAAATTCAAGATAATACCAATAGCCAAGATTAAAACAAGTCAGTAATAGTCGACCAGGAACTATACCCATACGACACTGAAGGTAGGATGCTTGGATTAAAACTAACAAAAAGAGGATATATAACATACTTAAAAGATAAAGAACGACAGGCAAGAATAAGATTATCAAAAATAAAACGCTTTAAGAACCTTAGCATTAATAACAAAAGAAAGATTTATATTGCCCTTGTCAAATCAATTATGGACTACCCACCCATCCCATTGAACACCCTTAGTAAAACGTGCATTAAAAGGTTACAAACAGTACAAAATATAGCCCTCAGATTTATATATAACATAAAATATACAGACCACATCAATAATGAACAGCTACACAAGAGAGCAAACCTCTTAGCAATCAATGTAGATATACACAACAAAGCTGTAAATATTTGGAAAAAAGTGACTGAACTTAACACAGAAACATATCAAAACTGGAAAAATAATATAGACAGGAAGAAGTAATTGAACCACCTCCTGCCTCAATATACACATTTCTACATAAAACATTACTAGAGGAATAAAGATGAGAGTGACCAACCAGCTCCACTAAGAACCTGGCATACAGTGTACCTTTAGACTAACACAACTAACACTTAACTAACACCAAAAAAAAAAATGTGACTACCCTCCCAGTTACACAAGGACCTGGGCGGGCTCACTAACTCCAACAATAACAAAAATAATAATAATAAGCAGCATTATATAAATAAACCAATATTAATACAAAGGTCTGACGACCCAAGGGAGCAGAACAAAGACAAAACACCAATAAGAAAGATGAAGCGATCTGGTTGAGCCCAGATTCTTTCTACTCCTACTGTATTTCAGTTTCACCACCTTTTCTTCAATTCCTAATAATCTTCTTTCACCTCTTAACTAATGACTTCGTATCGTATCGTACTATCTAGCCTAAACTGTTTAGCCTGACGTAGAGTTTTTTAATAAATCTGGTGATATGGAACCACACACAACCCCCCTTAACCTGGGATAATGCAATCAAATGGATAATTGCTAACTATTCTCAGAGATAATGCAATCAAATGGTTAGTTGCTAACCGGGGACTGCGCCCCCGGACCCCCTGTGTTAGATACTGTATTTGGTCATGATGAATTGTTTATTAGACTATAAGAAATCCTCTTCCTTCTTGTATTGGCAAGGGGAGTTTGCTTTAACTTAGGTATGCTAGCCTAAGTAAAAATAGATGCCCCTTCCTTATTGGTGTTGTCGATGGCACAGCACAGCACAGCACCGTGCCTATGACGAAATCAACTTCATTAAACTCAACTCATACTTCAAATGCACCAAGAGAACTTGCACACCCGAATGGGAGACCGTCAGAGTGGGAGACGGTCGTGAAAGCGTCCGCCCTTGTACGCTGGATGGAACTATTTCACTACAGTAAGGGGTAGGGGCACCTCGGTCATATTATACAACATACCAAAGAAGTTCCACACCCGCATGGGAGACCCTCAGAGTCAATCGGGGGTCGATTTAATAGCATACTACAGAAACTTGCACACACGAATGGGAGACCGTCAACGTCAATCGGGGGTCGATTTAATAGCATACTACAGAAACTTGCACACCCGAATGGGAGACCGTCAAAGTCAATCGGGGATCGATTTGATAGCATACCACAGAAACTTGCACACCCGAATGGGAGACCGTCAAAGTCAATCGGGGGTCGATTTAATAGCATACTACAGAAACTTGCACACCCGAATGGGAGACCGTCAAAGTCAATCGGGGGTCGATTTGATAGCATACTACAGAAACTTGCACACCCGAATGGGAGACCGTCAAAGTCAATCGGGGGTCGATTTGATAGCATACTACAGAAACTTGCACACCCGAATGGGAGACCGTCAAAGTCAATCGGGGGTCGAGCATACTTTACAAAATGATCCGAGAATCTGCACACACCGAGTGGGAGACGGTGATGAAAACGTCCGCCTTGGTAGTAGAAGAGTGTATTGGTGTCCTAAAGTTTTAGCGAGGCTTGCCAGCCTGAGTAAGACAAAGAAATAATCCAGACAGCCACTACTACCTAACCTAACCGTGGTGCAGTCCACACCGCTGGAGGTTTCGTCACGCCCCCCGATGGCGAAATCCTCCGTTACAGCAGAAGTGTCTGTTTAACCTAACCTTAGTACAGAGTCTATTGGTGTCCACAATTTCATAGAGGCTAGCCAGCCTAAGTCAATAAGAGACAGAAAGAAATAATCCAAGCAGCCAACCTTGGTGTAAAGTCTATTGGCGGCCTAAATTTTATAGAGATATACAGGCAGCCACCACTACTTTCGCCGGAGGTTTCGTCACGCTCCCCGATGGCGAAATCCTCCATTACAGCAAAAGTGTCTGTTTAACCTAACCTTAGTACAAAGTCTATTGGTGTCCTTAATTTTATAGAGGTTAGCCACCCGAAGTCAATAAGAGACAAAGAAATAATCCAAGCAGCCACCACTATCGAGCCTAAACTGTTTAGCCTGACGGTGGTAAAGTCTAACGGGGGACCTTAAATTTTATAGAATAATAATACAGGCAACTACCTAACCTAACCACTACTTTCGCCGGAGGTTTCGTCACGCTCCCCGATGGCGAAATACTCCATTACAGCAAAAGTGTGTAGCGGCCTGCTCCAAGTATCTGTTTAACCTAACCTTAGTACAAAGTCTATTGGTGTCCTCAATTTTATAGAGGTTAGCCACCCGAAGTCAATAAGAGACAGAAATAATCCAAGCAGCCACCACTATCTAGCCTAAACTGTTTAGCCTGACCGTGGTAAATTCTAACGGGGGACCTTAAATTTTATAGAATAATAATACAGGCAACTACCTAACCTAACCACTACTTTCGCCGGAGGTTTCGTCACGCTCCCCGATGGCGAAATACTCCATTACAGCAAAAGTGTGTAGCGGCCTGCTCCAAGTGTCTGTTTAACCTAACCTTAGTACAAAGTCTATTGGTGTCCTCAATTTTATAGAGGTTAGCCACCCGAAGTCAATAAGAGACAAAGAAATAATCCAAGCAGCCACCACTATCTAGCCTAAACTGTTTAGCCTGACGTAGAGTTTTTTAATAAATTTGGTGATATGGAACCACACACAACCTCCCTTAACCTGGGATAATGCAATCAAATGGATAATTGCTAACTATTCTCAGAGATAATGCAATACGCGGTATCGTGGATAATGCAATCAAATGGTTAGTTGCTAACCGGGGGCTGCGCCCCCGGACCCCCTGTGTTAGATACTGTATTTGGTCATGATGAATTGTTTATTAGACTATAAGAACCTTAGACAACCCCCCTTAACCTGGGATAATGCAATCAAATGGTTAGTGGCCTAACTGCCGGCCTAACCTTCTGCGATGGATACAGGTGTACGTTGGTTACATGCTAACCGGGGGCTGCGCCCCCGGACCCCCTAAGTTTAAAGGAATATGAATACAAAATATATGATTTTTTTTATCTTTATTCGGGATTAATACCCTTTACTTCTACATAATATGTAACATCCATAATATATACGCAACAGTACAGGTTGGTGCAAGTCCGTACATGAATACTAGGACAGTATGTGGGTTGTGTGTGCGTAGAGTTTCAGACCGGATATGAATTGAGATAGGACAATGACGTCAGAGATAAAACACCGGATGCTCTTGGTAGTGGTAGCTCTCGCGGAGTAGAGGTAATACTGACTCTACTCCGCTAACCTGACGCGTAAATTTGTTTTATCCGTAGAGTTTTTTAATAAATCTGGTGATATGGAACCACACACAACCCCCCTTAACCTGGGATAATGCAATCAAATGGATAATTGCTAACTATTCTCAGAGATAATGCAATACGCGGTATCGTGGATAATGCAATCAAATGGTTAGTTGCTAACCGGGGGCTGCGCCCCCGGACCCCCTGTGTTAGATACTGTATTTGGTCAAGATATTGACTCTGGATGGGGTTATGTTCATTTAGGTTGTACTTCAGATATTGTTATATATAAAAAAAAATAGAAAAAATACGACACGGTCGTAACAATATCCTTTCTTGGCACAATAATAATCATACCTAAACTCTATTTTGGCAATAATACTTACAAGTATGCTTCACAGACTGTAATCTTTTTATTTTTAGATTTGGGTAAAATGTACAATTTTGGGCTTTTGACGAAATTTACCGTGAAAACTCTGTTGGCAAATTTCTCACTAATTTATTGTTTTTTTCAGAGTTTTGTTGTGTGTTAATTATGTACTATATTCTATCCATCAATTCCTGTATTTTTCCTCAGAAAAAAAGGTCATTTAACCTGACCTAACTTCTAAAATGCAACTTTTTCACAATTCTGTCCCAAATCTTATTCATGAATAAATAAGGAAAACAAAGCTTAAAAGAGTGACACAATGACTAGGCATACTGTCAGATTTTTTATTTCAATTTTGCTAATACTTAGAGATTTGCGAGGAACACGTAATTTGACGAGTTTCACGAGTTATGGATGGTATTGGCCAATTTCTCTCTAAAATCGTGGTTTTTTCAGAGTTTTGTTGTGTGTTAATTATGTACTAGATTCTATCCATCAATTCCTATATTTTTTCTCAGAAAAAAAGGTCATTTAACCTGACATAACTTCTAAAATGAAAATTTTTCAAAATTCTGTCCTAAATCTTATTCATGAATAGAAAAAAACCAAGAAGCTTAAAAGGGTGACACAATGACTAGGCATACTCTCAGATTTTTTTATTTCAATGTTGCTAATAATTAGAGATTTGCGAGGAACACGTAATTTGACAAGTTTCACGAGTTATGGAATGTGTTGACCAATTTCTCTCTAAATTCATGGTTTTTTCAGAATTTTGGTGTGTTAAATAGGTTCTATATTCCATCAAGCAAATATAATATTTTTTTCCAGAAATGAAGGTCAATTAACACTATCTAACTTCTGAAATGAGAAATTTTCCCAAATATTCCAATTTTGGGGGGTTTTGGCACGTAATTCCAATTCTTATATGGACTATGCACTGTCTTCTATTTGTTTCTCTCCAAAATTGTCCACTTACACAACAAACTGAGCTGTGTTGACACTTTCCAACTTGTTCAAACATTTTCCAACTCCTGCTGTGTCTGAAATTTCTCACCATCAGACTAAGTCCTGTCCACTGTCTTAAGGAACAACAATTGTTACTGTCAAACATTATAAGACTTATAATTTGGCATGGGATTCGCTGGTCCCTTTGATGCCTAACATTATGGCACCCTTCATGCATCAGTATCCCAGGTTAGGTAAAAAGGTTATCGAAGGTTCTATAAAAACCCTCAAGCAAGCAAATTCTGTATCAACAGGAGAAGATAAAAAAAGTACTCCAAACAACACCACATAATTGCAGCCCTTTACCACACAACATAAAACTTCAGCAGGGATTTATGAAGGTTTTTTCTTTTTTTTTCAAACATAAAGGAAAGGAACAACTTAAGCCAATCACACCCAATGTTTCACAGAAATGGCAACTTCATCAAACAACTTCAAAGAGGTTTCTTCAAACTGCTCCCTGGGCCTGTTTTACTACTCAGCTGTCTGAAGGTAAGACTACATTCCAAGCCTTTAACAACACCACATAATTGCAACAACAAGACCACATAATTGCAACACAACACCACTTAATTGCAACACAACACCACTTAATTGCAACACAACACCACTTAATTGCAACCCTTTACCACACACCATACAACTTCAGCAGGGATTTATCAAGGGTTATTTCTTCTTTCTTTCAAAACAAAAGGCAATGAACAATTTCAGGCAATCCCACCCAATGTCAAACTCTTTCTCACTCACAACTAACATTGTCACACACATAGCAACTTCATCTAACTTCACAAATTCCATACTAAACTGTCTCAAGGTATAACTACTGTTGCTGTCAAACATTTCCAGACTTAGAATGGGGCAGGGGATTCGCTGCTCCCTTTGTATCTGAATGAATGCTTCGCATTCATTCACACACGAAAGTTTGGTAAGATTGTGGACTGCTTAACAACCCATTCAGCATCCAACTTCTCCCAACCTTCCTAACTTAGAGGTATGTCCTAACTTAGAGGTGCTCGCTTCACTTAATTATATATATAAATATGGCAGAACCTATCTTTAAAAATAAAGATAATGAATTTTTTTGGAAAAAAGTGGCGTTTTCTGTTGACTTGGAGAAAATGGGAAATTTTGTAATTTAATGGGAAACTTTGGTATATTTTGTATTTGTCGAAAACCCCCGTTTTCTACGACGCCAGCTGTGTAGGTGATCCCGTTTTGTAGAAGTTTCTGTATTCCAAATATGGCTGTACTTTACGTTGTGAAAAATAAAGAGATTGATTATATGCTTTGTTTTATTAGACTTGTTGTAATTGAAGACTAATCAGTGTGGGCTATCAAATTTGGGATGAATGTCCTGAAGCACACCTGAAGTAATTACATAGTTCAAGATACAGTAAGTGAGGTGGCCTGAAGTGTTTGACAGTGTTCAAGTGTATGCTTTATCACAAAGTTTACATGCTGAGTGTTACTAACTTGCCAGATGTGTGTGTATTCGACTACATCACATTGTCTGGTTCTGTCCTTATGCTGGCCTAATGCTACAACTGTGAGGTCTCTCTGCATTTCTCACATCATGATTCTGACTTGAATGTTTTTAATTACGGCATTGGACAGACCAAGGTCGTGGTCAACATTTTCTTTCTTACATGCCTGATTCCAACATGGGACGGAATCCACACAAATTCGATACGAAAGTTGTTCTCATTTGCAGTTATCACATTGCTTTTAATATCACATGCAACTTTACATTGATTTCAAAGCAGTTTGAGTCACCCCACCTCCATTTTCTTTGAGGCTAAGTAGATTCCAGTTTGTGTTGTGCTGGCCCAGTTGTTCAGCCTTTGTTTGTTACACTGAAATTATTTCTATGTCCACAAACATGACATTTTTTATAAGTCAACAAACACCACATTTTTTCAGAGTCGACAAATATTTTATAAGTCAACAAACATAATACATTTTTCGAAGTCCACAAATTATCCCAAGTAAACAAAGGATAACAAATGTTTCGGTCAACAAACATAATAAATGTTTAGAAGTCCACAGGATAATAATTTTTATAAGTCCACAACCATTATATTTTCTTCTAAGTCCACAAATTATTCTAATGGGCCTGTTTTGCTACTCAGCTGTCTCAAGGTAAGACTACTGGTGCTGTCAAACATTATAAGACTTAGAATGTGGCATGGGATTCAAACAACTAAAGATGCCTATGTACTGCACACATCATTGTCACTCCTAAAAATCCCATTTAATTCATATTACGCTATATAACCTCAGACAACGGGAAACATTGATAAAGGACAACTCAATGTTCCTAGACCTTGTGTTGTATTGTACAGTTATATCATATTAAGTGTATGTGGTCATAGCATTAAGGATAACTCAGGGTATACATAAGATGACTGTTAAAGTCCAGTTGAGCCGGACTAGTGTACTGTAAGACTAAGTGGGGATCAGGGTTTGAAGGTCATACTATTTACGTCTGTCAGCGTGTAGCAAACATAACTCCCATATGAGAACAATGATCTGGAAAAAGGATAAATGTATCAGAACTATGTGAGGTGATCCAGAAACTATACTTGAAAGGAAATATCTTGTATGCGTCGGTATGAATTTAATACACCTCGTATCCTCACGTGACATATACCCACGACAGGTACAGTGATCAGAGAATCTTATGTCTGTGTGAGAGGAGGATCCCTCATTACAGTTTTAAGTGAAGGTGATACACCCCCGCCATGAACATCCAGCCTTTGTTTCAAGGTGCGTCCGTCATGTACCCGCCTCAGTTGCCACGTTGATATAATAACCCCAAGAACTAGCAAACCAAGACCTTACATTAGTGTGTAATTTAGGATTAAAATATGGGTTTATAAGGCAATATAGCGAAAAGTGTTAAGGTGAGAAACAAAAGTGAAAATTAAGGCTTGGAAACTGTAGGCCTATGTGACGAGGAGCGGCGGGGCAATGCCCTCAGTCTTCCTCGTTCTACCGCCACCAGTCAGTGAGTCGCCAGTCGCAGTCGGGTGCAGTCGCAGTCAGGAGCAGTAGCAGTCAGTCACAGAGCGAAGTGGAAGTCGGAGAAGGAACAGACACAGCTGATTGGCTAGTCATTGGACCTATCCCACCTTCCCACGTACCTTGGAAAACCAAAGCACCTGACTTCAATTCTCCAGTTAGTTTAACAAATTTATTGGCAGAGCTTGTAGTACAGTCAGGTCTTGACACTGAGGGTGGTATCACTTCTCACTGTCACGCAGGACAGAGGTTCACACACAAAGAAAGACATCATATTCATTAACAACTATAAATGTATATAGGTCAGGTTCAAATGGATAATGTCACTGTTCACTGCCATGCAGGACAGAGGTTCGTACACAAAGAGTTGCATCATATTCATTGACAGTACATATACATATATGTAAACACACACACACATATACGTCGGTCAGATTCATGTGAGTAATGTCACTTTTCACTGCCATACAGGACAGAGGTTCGTACACAAAGAGTGCATCATATTCATTGACACTATATATAGGTCAGATTCATGTGGGTAATGCCACTGTTCACTGCCACGCAGGACAGAGGTTCGTACACAAAGAAGGAAATACATCACATTCACCAGCAGCATATATAGGTCAGTGGATCACATACATTGGAGTCATATTCTAATTGAAGACTAATCAGTGTGGGCTAGCAAATTTGGGATAAACAGCAAGAATGTCCTCAAGCACACCTGAAGTAATTACATAGTTCAAGATACAGTAAGTCAGGTGGCCTGAAGTCTTTGACAGTGTCACATTCAATAATATAGTGTTCAAGTGTATGCTTCAAAGGTTTATCACAAAGTTTACATGCTGAGTGTTCCGGTATGGGTACAGCGTTACTAACTTGCCAGATGTGTCTGTATCCTAACCTAATTCTGGCCACGACTACATCACATTGTCTGGTTCTGTCCTTATGCTGGCCATACCGGTACCTCTTGTTACAAAATTTGTCATATTTACTAATGCTACAACTGTCAGGTCTCTCTGCATTTCTCACTTCATCTTTCTTACATGCCTCATTGGCCAGTCTATCAACATGGTCATGATACCTGATTCCAACATGGGACGGAATCCACACAAATTCGATACGAAAGTTGTTCTCATTGGCAGTTATCACATTCCTTTTAATATCACACGCAACTTTAGACATAGAGCCTGACGGGCTGTTCATTGATTTCAAAGCACTTTGAGAGTCACAGAATATCACCCCACCTCCATTTTCTTTGAGGTAGTCTGTGGCTAAGTAGATTCCAGTTAGTTCAGTTTGTGTTGTACTGGCCCAGTTGTTCAGCCTTTGTTTGGTTGACACTATCATCTCCTTTTCTTTATATATTACAATTGCACAGCCTGTTCTACCTGTGTTTGTCTGCACAGAACCATCAGTAAAAGCATAACATTCACTTGATTTAATACTCTCTATGTGTCTGTTAATAGTTTCTAGTGTGACACATCTCACCACATCGGTGTTTAACATTTGCTTACTACCAACAGGAGTGTAATTAATAGGAACTAATATGTCCAGCCAAGGAGGAATGGCATTAATAGGTTCGTCTGGGGTGATTGGGACATTCAGTTTCAGGAGATCTGCAACACTTTTATGAAGCCACGCCCCAAAGAGAGTCTTTTGTGAAAGGTTGGCGAGATGGTCGGGATTACTTAGATAGAACATCAACTCAGTTTGAGTTGTAGTTTGAGAACTATTGTTCTTCAAAACTTTGACACAAAACATGGTATTAAGTAGGGCTATCCTCTCAGATAGGGAGGGCAGTCCGAGCTCTTTCCTCATGTTTACAATTCTGGTTGATTTTGGGCAACCTAGGATGATGTGCATGGCTTCATTTTGCACTACCTCAAGGCTGTTGAGTTGTTTAGGCGGAATAGTCACAAGATGGAGAGCATGATAGTCAACTACAGAACGAATGAAGTGGAAATAGAAAGTACGAGCATAGGTGATGTTAATTCCATAGCCCTTGCCAACAAGGGTTCTGAGGGGTTTAATGCGCTGCATTAGTTTGTCACGAAGGTTGCTGACAAAGTTTGCATCATTCACACAAATTCCAAGATATTTGTAGGAGCTACATAGTTCCAAGGGCATGCTGTTAATGTTATAGTCAAGAGGCAGAGGGTGAGCAGGACGAGGATTGAGGACCCTCGTCTTGTCAACAGATATTATGAGACCGCATTCAACAGTTCTCCGAGCAAATACATCCAGCAAGGCTTGGAGCCTGAGTTTGGTTTGTGTCATAATGCAGATATCATCAGCATAGCATATTACGGCTTCGTTTGGCTGAACTGGAATGTCAGTATATTAAAGAGCATAGGACTTAACACTCCTCCCTGAGGCGTGCCCAGCTCAAATGATCTCATTCTGGTACTTTTAACTCCCCTAAACAGAACTCTGGCATACCTGTTGGACAGATAACCCTTTATCCATGTCAGGAGGTTACCTTGTATGCCAAAATTGGCTAGTTGCTCAAGTATAATGTCTCTATTAGCTACATCAAAGGGTGATTTAAGGTCTATGAAGGCTATTTGTGTCTTATCTTTTGAGTGAACAAGATATTCTGCAAAGCATGTCTGTGTGCTACGCCCGGGCATGAACCCGTACAGATTAGGGGCGAGTTTGTCTGTGACTTGAAACATGAGACGGTTTAGACCAACTCTTTCAAGGACTTTACACATACAGGATGTAAGTGAAATTGGCCTGAAGTTTGGAGAATTAGCTCATTTGATACAGGTCAAGCAGTGGATGGTTAGGGATCTCATTCAACAATCTCAGGGTGTTATAGGTTATGCCATCCTCACCAGGAGAGGATGACTCGCCTTTCATTAGTGCTGTTGTTAGTTCGTGGTGCGTTATAGGAAACTGGTCAGTAAGGTCTGGTGAGGAACAGGCTATTTCAATATTGAAACCCCTATTAATGTGTGAGGTGTTAAGATATTGTTGTATGTCAGGAGGCAGGGAAGTGATTCGTGACACACTAGACCATTGGTCTAATAGCATGTCAGCATATTCTGCAGGGCTGTGATGAAGCTGGACTGGGGTGGGTGACTTGGTAATGGCTCTAATTTTCTTCCACATTTCTGCTAGAGTGGTTGTTCTATTAATCCCCTGTAAGAATTGTTCCCAATACGTGTTTCTCACCTGACCTTTGAGTTCACGAAATTCTCTGTTAGCTTTGAGGAATGCCAAAAGGTTATCACTAGTTTTATTTTGCTTATAAGTGTTGGCAAGCTGTTTTACATTCTCTCCTTCTTTGGTGAGGATGGGGTCATGTGTCCACAGAGGTGGTTTAGTGCTGCCCCCCTTCCTCCTTGACTTAACCCAGGTGGTATAATATGTGGTAATGACATTTACAAGATCACAGCAAAATTCATCCACTGACCCAGGTGTATATCCAGCATACCATCTGTTTAAGATTATCTGAGATATTAATTCTGAGCTTAGGATGGGGTTCACACTTGACATCAGCAACAGTGTATTCAGTAAGTATTGCATAATGATCACTGACAAGGTAGTCTGAGATGACCTTAGCCTTGACATTACTGTCTACTAGGTTATACCCAATCACATAATCAAGTCTGCCCCCATCAGATGTGTCACTTTGTCTGTGTCGTATACAGTGATATTATGATTATTGATGTAATTCACGAACACCCTCCCATTAGAGTTACACTGAACATCACCGAGGACAGTGTGACGAGAGTTAAAGTCACCCATACACAGCATAGCATTGTTACCTGATGGCTTTGGTAACACGTCCGCTCGCAGTTCATTACACCGAACATAGATGTTATACAGCGAAAATTGACTGTTTGCTGTCTTTACTGTAAATTGTTGATAGTGAATACTTTCATCATTGTGAGTTTTAATCCATTTACAGACCAGACCATTCTTTACATAAGTGAGCAGGCCACTGGCTCCCATTCGGGTATGCAAGTTTCTGTAGTATGCAGCTAACATCCCTCAGATCGGCTTCGGCCTGCCTACAACGAGGAGTTCCTTGTGCTGGCTCCTGTTTCTGTACCGGTTGGTTATTCTGCCAAGTCTTGTACCACTTATTGAATATATCTACTGCTCGTGCTCTGGAGTTTGAAGAACCTTGTCTAGGATTTCATCACACCACATGGCGCAGTTGAGTAGCTCCAACACGACAGTTGACAAGTTGCAAGAGCCGGCCTCGTCTGTTTTCCGGCCTCCTCTGTTTTCCGCCCAGACGATATACTCCACAGCGCCCCTGGATTTAAACTGCTTTGTGACCTTGTGAAGTGCCCTAAGTGAAGTGCAGTGCCTTTCATGTCTCTTTGCTATGTTTCTGCGGCCCTACAGTTAGCAGAAACGCTTTCAGCCCAGTTTCCAAGACACCACTTCCGGCATACATCCTCCATCTGCGCCGGCCCGCAGGCCACTGCCTGCGTCCCCCTTCGACTGAGCCAGCACCGCCAGCTCGCCCGCGCGCGGAGGAATACAGGGACCAGCACCACCGCCGCCAGCCGCCAGCCGCCTCCTCTCCCTTCACAAATATTACAGTCAGTACTCTTTTACTTGCCCGCCAGTTCCTGCACTTAGGCAAGTACATTGACGAAAACATAGCACTTCACCTTATTCTCCTTGTCTTTCCCATCGCAACCATACCAAACGCGAGATGTCTGACCACGACGATTTGCCGGGAAATTTAGATGAGGATTATGAGGTAGACGAAGCCTCACAGACCCCCCACCCCCCCTCACGCCTCACACGCCGGGCGCGCCAAATTCAAAGGATGGGAGCCAGGATATACGTCAGTTAATCCACTTCCTACAAGTTTCCCAAGAGAAGGAAGCCCAAAGACGTCAATTAGAGGAGGAAAAACGACGTCAAGAGGAATTGTCAAGACAGTCAGAGGCATCAGCTTACCGCCTTCAACTTCAACAACAACACTAAGCTGATAACCACAAACTCCTGGGACTATTGGAATTGCTGGCAACGAGGACGACTTCACCAGCTGCCACAACCAATTCGCCAGCTTCAGCCTCTTCATCTATCCTTCAGACAACGCCTCCTCACACGTCACCTATCCCCCTTGGGTATACCTCAGTGCCTTCTGAACCACCTGCTCCAGTCTCAACTCTCGTCGACCTCTCCGTGCCTCCTCCACCGCCTGCCGTCTCGAGTACACCCCTGCACAGCAAGTCTTCAGTTCCCAGTCCCCCACCTCTTCAATCTGATGCAACATATCAAGTATACCGTCAATGGCGACGTCGTTTCGAAGACTTTGCTGTTATGTCTGACCTCAACCGAATGCCCCCTCATAAACAACTCATCCAATTAAGATCGTGCATTTCCCTCGATGTTCAACGCTTCCTAGAACACACGCTAGCCATCCCCCCTGACTCCCCCAGGTCAGTGACAGAGGTTTTAAACGCCTTGCAGAGTCATTTCCGTGGCCTCCGCAATGAAGCTTTGCGTCGTAGGGAACTGCTATCCTGCAAACAAGCTTCTGGGGAATCATTCTCAGACTTCTATGCACGACTTAAGGACCTAGCAGCCGAGGTGGACCTATGTACAGGTGATCCTGTAACCTGTGCTGAGATCCAACTCAAGATGATCTTGCTGATGGGTGTACGTGACAAGGACCTGCTTCAGAAACTCCTCACCCTCGACGCCGCCTCTTCCCTCACCGACTTCGTCACCTGTTGCAGGTCGTATGAGGCCACAAGAGAGGCTGCCTCAGCTATACACTCATCGCCATCTCAAGTCCACGCCATCTCCACCTACAAGAGGAATCAACGCCAGATGCAGACGGCGTCCTCTCCACAGCCCCCGTCACAGTCACCAGTTTCTTCTCCCGAATCCTGCAGAAACTGTCAGCGCCAGCATGGTCCACGAAAGTGCCCTGCGGCTGATATTACATGTCGAAACTGTGGGTTTCAAGGCCATTGGCCCCGCACAACTCGATGTCCTGCCAACAAGGTCTCATGCAACGCTTGCAACAAGCACGGACACTTCGCCAAGTGTTGCAGGTCCACCAAGAAACCTCCATCTCCAGGTCAAAACGTCTCTTTACAGCCCGACAGAACGTCCACACCACCGTCTCCCAAAAACAACAAAGGATGCCGACGCGTGGATGATGCCTCGAGTGACAGGTCCCCCAAGCCCGTCAATGTTCGTCTATCCTACGGTACCAACTCTTCCAACCTCCTGATGATACCTGACACGGGCGCGGACATCACGGTGATTGGACCAACACACCTGGACGCCCTCAACATTCCCAGGAGTAGCCTGTCACCCACAGCCATGAACGACGTGCTCACAGCGGACGGGTCCCCGATGTCTCCACCTTTGGGATGCTTCAAGGCAACACTACAGCTCGGTCCCAAGTCTTGCCTTGCCACAGTCCACGTCCATGAGGGCATCCAAACCCCTCTCTTGTCATGTGGCCATTGTCAGGACTTGGCCATCGTCTCATCCGAGTTCCCAAAGCCCATCCTCGCCGTGACACACCTCAACAGGTGTGCAGAGATACCTGTTTCAGCCATGACCACACCTGCTGCCGCCCGGGAGTTCTTTTTTCGTCAGTTCAGCGACGTCCTTGTCTCCAAGCCCGACCTCCAGAAGACGCCGCTCAAGAAGATGACAGGCCCCCCGATGAGAATCCACCTCAAGCCTGGCGCGACGCCTTTCGCCATCCACACACCCAGGCCTATCCCTTTGCCATACGGGACAAGGTGAAGGCGGAGCTCGATTCTCTGGTGCAGCAGGGGATCATCAGACACGCCGGTGAGGAGCCCTCCGAGTGGTGCCACCCTATGGTCTTGGCACCCAAGCCTGTAGGTGTTCGCATTACAGTGGACCTCACCCATCTCAACTCGCAGGTCTCCCGTCCCGCCCATCCATCGCCTACGCCTATCCAAGCAGTCCGCAGCGTCACCCCGTCTGCAAAGTTCTTTACCACGGCGGATGCACTACATGGGTACTGGCAAGTCGACCTGGCGGAAGAAGATCGCCACCTCACTACATTCATCACGCCCTACGGCCGCTTCCAACACTGCAGCGGACCCATGGGCTTCGCAGCAACGGGGGATGCGTACTGCCTCC
Organism: Homarus americanus; assembly: GCF_018991925.1. Taxonomy (NCBI): domain Eukaryota; kingdom Metazoa; phylum Arthropoda; class Malacostraca; order Decapoda; family Nephropidae; genus Homarus; species Homarus americanus. The sequence continues at coordinate 20,256 of NW_024736214.1, forward strand.
GTGGGGATATGGCTCTGCAGGGTGTCACCAACTGCGTGAAGGTCGTAGATGACATCCTGCTCTTCGACGATGATCTCCCGGCCCACTTGAACCGAGTTCATCTGATGCTCACAAGATGTCGTGCCCATGGTATCACCCTGAACAAAGATAAATTTGTGGTCGCCGCCTCCCAAGTTAACTATTGCTGCTACAACATCTCGCCAGAGGGGATCTCAGCTGATGAGGAGAAGGTCAAGGCCATCAGGGACTTCCCTACTCCAGCGAACCTGACCGACCTTCGCTCATTTATGGGCCTGGTAAATCAGCTGGCCGACTTCTCCCCTAAAATCGCCACATCAGCCCAACCTCTACGCCCCCTCATGAGCCCCAAGCGCTCTTTCCTCTGGACTCCTGACCACGACCTAGCGTTCAGGAATGTTAAGAAGGCGTTGCTGTCACCACCAGCCTTGGCACCCTTCGACCCGTCCTTACCGGTGGTCCTCCAGACCGACGCCTCCCGTCTATACGGCCTCGGATATGCCCTCCTTCAAGACCACGGCCAGGGTAGACTGCGCTTAGTTCAGTGTGGCTCCAGGTTTTTGACGGACACGGAGACCAGATACGCCACCATCGAACTAGAGATGCTGGCAGTCGCCTGGGCTATGGCCAAGTGCCGCCTTTACCTGTTCGGCCTTGGGCATTTCACCCTCATGACGGACCATCGCCCACTCATACCCATCCTCAATCACTACACGTTGGACGCCATCGAAAATCCTCGCCTCCAACGTCTCAAAGAGAAGACCGCCCCTTACGTCTTTACAGCTGTGTGGCGCGCCGGGAAGCTTCTGTGCATACCAGACGCCCTCTCCCGAGCCCCTGTTAGTCGCCCCACACCTGAAGATGAAGTCGACTGTACCACGGCCGCGGCTCACGTTCGGTCTTTAGTGACACACACAGCCACTTCTCTTGCTGACAAGACGACGACGACGCCCTCCATTGAAGACGATAGGACTCTCCAGGAGCTTCGCATCGCCGCCGCTAAAGACCCGGCATACTTCCAACTCCTCGACTACGTCTCCGCTGGATTCCCTACCAACCGCTACGACATTCACGCCTCCGCCCTCCCCTTCTGGAAGCTAAGGGATAGCCTCTATGCGGACGGAGAGCTGGTGTTGTACGGCCCCAGGATCGTCGTTCCCGCTGCCCTCCGCCGGCGCACCTTATCCCGCCTCCATGACAGCCACCGCGGTGTTGAAGCCACCAGGCGCAGAGCCCGTCAGACCGTCTTCTGGCCTGGTATTGACGCCGATATTAAGAGCACGGTTGAGGCCTGTGAGCCTTGCCAGCAACTCCAGCCCAGCCAGCAACAAGAGCCGTACCTGTGCAATGACCTCCCAAAGCGGCCCTCTGAGTCTGTGTCCGCCGACTTCTTTAATGTGGCCGGAAAGTCTTTCCTGGTGGTCGCCGACAGGCTCTCTGGATGGCCCGTGGTAGTTCCCTGTGGTCAGGACACCACCTCTTCCAGGGTCATCCGGATGTTTTGTTGCTTCTTCCGGGAAGTCGGAGTGCCTCTCCGCCTCCGAACCGACGGTGAGCCTCCGTTCAATAGCCACGAGTTCAAGAGCTTCGCCGAACGCTGGGGCGTCCACCACATCGTCACCTCCCCTCATTACCCGCAGGTGAATGGCCACACCGAGGCAGCGGTAAAGTCCGTAAAATACCTCATCCTCAAGACAGCACCGACGGGGAACCTGGACTGCGAGGAGTTCGACAGGGGCCTACTGGAACTCCGTAACACCCCTACCCCTGCCGGACGCTCTCCTGCCCAGGTGTTGTATGGCCGCCCCCTTCGTACTTGTGTGCCTGCCCACCCCCAGTCCTTCTTAGATGAATGGCAGATCAAGGCGGACGAGTGTGACCGCCGTGAGGCTGCCCGGATGGCCCAAGTGACAAGCCACTATGACGCCCAAGCGAACCCCTTCCCAGGTTGGCCGTCGGCCAGCAAGTACGAATCCAGGACCCGACGTCACACCGCTGGGACAAGGTCGGGGTCGTCATGGGCCGTGGCGAGTCTCGTTCGTACCAAGTCCGCCTCCCCAGTGGTCGTGTGTGGTGGCGAAACAGACGCCATCTCCGCCCAGTGCCATCCTCTAGTGACGAACCTTCCTCCCTGTCCCCTGTGTCCCCTTGCCCAGACCAGGAACGAAGGTCGTCAGTTGATCCTCCCATTGTCCCTCGCCGCTCCCCCAGACTCATGGAAAAAGAGTCCGTAGTCGCTCGAGATTGCACTACGAGCGTAAAGGGGGAGGGAGGTGTATAGATATGTAAATACCAAGAGATGTGAACACGCCTGACGCCAAGACTCTGTTACCATTCACTGTACCATTTATTCACATGTCTGTATTACTACATATTATTATAGCATGTCTGATATCTATGCTTATGTCTAATGCCTATGTTCACTTACTATGTCCCGATATACTATGTCTGTACCGCGCTAGTCGAGTAATCAGAAGACCTCATTTATTGTCCTAGTAATGTCTAGCAACTCTCCTTGCCTAGCTAGCTAACATCCCTCAGATCGGCTTCGGCCTGCCTACGACGAGGAGTTCCTTGTGCTGGCTCCTGTTCCTGTACCGGTTGGTTATCCTGCCAAGTCTTGTACCACTTATTGAATATATCTACTGCTCGTGCTCTGGAGTTTGAAGAACCTTGTCTAGGATTTCATCACACCACAGGGCCCATCTGGGTAACCATATTTCCGTTCTTCTTCTCAGGAAGGCCAATTCATGTATTTGTTTCTTTTACCAGTATGTTTTATAAGGAATAAATCAATTAAGTGAGTTTTGTAGAAAGACATCAGGATCGACACGAGGGAGTATTGCGTCGACACCGCGGGGAAATGGGGCGTAACACGTACGATCTAGCACATCTAAGGGAATGTATCATTATTGTAGGGACATTGATACTAATTAAGGAAGAGTAAAAACTGAGGGTCACTGAGGTGTGAAAAAGGAAGATGTAAGAGCATTATAATAGTGGGGGGGGGGGGGAATTACTCACAAGTGCTACAACCAACTGGGAGGGTAGTCACATTTTTTTTTTTGAGGTGTTAGTTAAGTGTTAGTTGTGTTAGTCTAAGGGTACATTGTATGGAGAGGCCTGCCAGGTTCTTAGTGGAGCTGGTTGGTCACTCTCATCTTTATTCCTCTAGTAATGTTTTATGTAGAAATGTGTATATTGAGGCAGGAGGTGGTTCAATTACTTCTTCCTGGCTGATATAGCTGGGAGGGTAATCACATTATTATTATTATTATTATTATTATTATTATTAATATATATATATATATATATATATATATATATATATATATATATATATATATATATATATATATATATATATATATATATATATATATTTCATGTAGATCCACAATGACAACGTGGATAAGATAAATCTTGATAAAATCACACGGGTAGATGGAAACAACGGAGTACCAGACAAGTTCCTACACTTAAGAACATTTTGACTCTGCCCTATCGTAATGAATTTGTCCCGTTAGTTCGGTCCCTCAAGCTTCTAAATATTAATGTTGTTTTCAAGTATGACTCCACCATTACCAATATGTTAATAAGGAATAACCCATGTTTGAATGTAAATGGAAGTGTTTATTGTATTCCATGTAGCAAATGTAATTGTAATTATGTAGGTCAGACAGGAAAAACACTGCAGCTTAGAATCAAACAACATAAGTATAATATCAGAACTGCATCTGAAAGCAGTGCCTTGTTTGTTCATGTTAGGAATAATAATCACCCCATTGCTTGGGAAAAAAGCTTAGAAGTATTCAAATCATCTTGTGTCACAGAAAGACTTCTTGTTGAAGCTAGTTTGATTAAGGAATTAAAATCAATAAACCTTAGTGATGGTCAGTTCAAAACTGATAATATATTACATAAATTTATTTGTCAGTGGCCCAAGGTTAAAAATGCTTTGAAAACCTTTGATCTAGATGTATGATAGTTATTTTGTGGGCCCCCTATTTTCTGACCCGACTTGTCTAGTCACGTCACCTCCCTTCTCTTAAGCTCCTCTACTTGTGTTGGTGTGGGGATTAGTGGATGTCATCATTTTGACCTGACCTCATGTTTTTAGGTCACCCTGTATATTTAAGCCTCTCTCTGTCCATGTAATCCAGTTGCCTCTGAAGATGTCTTGAATAAAGACGAAAGCTAAGGTACTCCGTTGTTTCCATCTTCCCGTGTGATTTTATCAAGATTAACTTATCCACGTTGTCATTGTGGATTTACATGAAATATATATATATATATATATATATATATATATATATATATATATATGTAACCGGTCGGAATTTGCTGGACTTTAATTTCTCACTTGACTTGGGGTTTATTAAAATTTAATAGATGGTAAAGGCAGTGGAAGCGCCCCTTTGAGAAAAATCCCGAACCAGCACAAGAACACTTAAATCTACTACACAAAATGAACTGTCCGTGACCCGTGGAAGGATAGCGTCTGTGACTGGGATGAATGAGACACACTGTAAATTTAGACACTTATATTCCCTCCAACACTACAAACACAATCAAATAATGGTACACCAATATGCGCACCTCTTAACTTAAACTTTAACCACTACTCTGGGGAATAAAAGTTATACATGACATAGAAATTATTAGAAACACAGGCAACAATAAATTTAAAGTATTAAGAAATGTTAATTGCACATATGAACAGGCCTTAAGGGCTTTCACAAAATAATATCAGTCACTTAGGAAATGGTACTAAAAAATAAGAAATTAAATACTCCACAATGAATAGGCCTTAAGGGTCTTCAACAAAATAATATCAGTCACTGAGGAATGGTAATAAAAGATAAGAAATTAAATACTCTACAATGAATAGGCCTTAAGGGCTTTCAGCAAAATAATATCACTCAACAAAATTATAGCACCCCAACAGGTGTACACTTCCTAACCTAACCTAACCACTGCTCTGGGGAACAAGGTTATACCTGAGATCAGAATTATGAAGAATTAGAGGCATTAAAAGAATCAAATCACAGTATCACTCTGGTTCCACTTAATGGCACAAACATTAAAAAAAACACTACTATAAAAATTATTTAAGAAATATTAAACTACACACGTCAAGATAATATCAGTCTGAGGAATGGTGTTAACTACACCCGTGATAAGGAAGATAAAATGTTCCTCTAGGTATCTCCTAGAGTCCTAAACTCACGGTCTCAGTGTGTGACCATTAATATACTCAGATAGCCTCAGTGTACTCCCAGTGCGTCCATGGGCAGGAAGAGAGTGAGCCAACCAGACCTTGTGCAGTTGAGAGAAACTTTAGCTTCCCGTTAGCAAGAGGGTTTCACTAGCTGCTCGGGACATGTGGGGTTGTGCACCGGAGTGGTAAGAACTGATCACCCACTGCTGATGCTGGTCCCGTGTCGTGTTAGTTGTCGGGAGCACTCGTTCACTCAAGAGATCCTTTGCTACCCCGCTAAACAGTGACAGGCCTACACTGATCGGTCCAATGGCGACAATCGCCACCCTCAATCATCAACGGCAGTCAATCTCTCGCAGTCAACTCCGGTCAACTCCAATCAACTCCGGTCAACTCCAATCAACTCCAATCAAGTGGGTTCTGACGGAAACCCTGAAATGAACTCACTGTTAGATCTAGTTTACTTTATCACTGCCCTATCTAACCCTGTCTGAGATCGAATGAGACTTACTTGTTATACTGCAATAGCGCAGCACAGGTGACTAGGCCACGTGACTATTTCTGATGGACGCGCGGAACGTCTTGTCTGTGTGAATGCTCTCCGGGACTGGCCTAGCCAGCGTCGTGTCTCCCCAAGGCGCTAGCTTGGGCCTACATGATATATTTTCCGCCTAACTAATAACTCCTTGGGACACCCGTAACATTATTCAGACTGCTAAACGATCTATAATAATTTCAAATTCAATAATAGTCCCTTAACTTCATGAATCGCATCATTATTAATTCGGTAAATCACATTTAATATCATATAGGCCTAGTTCCGCAGTCTCTCGCTACGAGCAGGCAGCGCTCCCTCCCCTCAGATGACCTTGAACGCTCAGTATCACTCATGGCGGGGCATTTGAAATTACTCTGAAATTTCTGGATATTACATATATATATATACATATATATATAAATATACATATATATATATATATATATATATATATATATATATATATATATATATATATATATATATATATATATATATATATATATATATATATATATATATATATATATATATA
>NW_024736215.1:0-29737 GCF_018991925.1 Homarus americanus
ACACTCCCAGGTATAGCTCCGGCACTCCCAGGTACACCTCCTGACACTCCAGGTACACCGCCAAACACTCTCAGGTACACCTCCTGACACTCCCCAGGTACACCCCAGACACTCCCCAGGTACCTTCTCCCACTCCCAGGTGCACCTCCGACACTCCCCAGTGCACCTGTGACCTCCCAGGTGCACCTCTGAGCCTCCCAGGTGCACCTCTGACCTGCCAAGTGCACCTCTCCCACAATCCCAGGTACTCCTGTGACACTCCCAGGTACATCTCTGACCTCCCAGGTACATCTCTGACACTCCAGGTACACCTCCTGACACTGCCAGGTACACCTCTGACAATCCCAGGTACTCCTGTGACACTCTCAGGTACATCTCTGACACTCATAAGTACCTCTAAATTCCCAGGTACACCTGGCCTCCCAGGAACACCCCTCCTGACACTCCCTAGGTACACCTCCTGACCTCCCAGGTACACCTCCTGACCTCATGAGTACTCCTCTGTCCTCCCTGTACACCTCCTAACACTCTCCAGGTGCACCACTTCAACACTCCCAGGTACCACCGCTTCCCGGCACTGTCAGTTACACCTCGAACAATGCCAGGTACACCTCCAGACACAGCCAGGTACATCTCCAGATACTCCCAGGTACACCTCAGACACTTAAGGTTCACCTCCTGGCACTCCCAAGTGCACCTCCTGACACTCCTGAGCACCGCGATCTGACACTCACACACCTCAGACACTCCCAGGTACATCGCTGACCTCCCAGATACACCATGGCTTTCCCAGGTACTCGGCCTCCCAGGTACACCTCCAGACACTCCCAGTACACCCCAAGAATGCTCCCAGGTACACCTCAGATTCTCCCAGGTACACCTCAGACACAGCGAGGTACACCTCAGACACTCCCAGGTACACCTCAGACACTCCAAGGTTCACCTCTGACACTCCCAAGTGCACCTCTGACACTCCTAGGCACACGTCTGACACTCCCAGGTACACCTCAGACACTCCCAGGTACATCGCTGACACTCCCAGATACACCCCTGACACTCCTAAGTACACCTCTGACATTCCCAGGCACACCTCTGACACTCCTAGGTACACCTCCGATACTCCCAGGCACCGCCGATATTCAAGTTACACCTCTGATGCTCCCAGGTACACCTTTGAGACTCCCAGGGACTCCACTGACACTCCCTGGTACACCTCTGACAATCCCAGTTACACCTCCGACACTCCCAGTTACACCCCTGACAATCCCAGGTACACATCTGACGCTCCCAGTTACACCTCTGATACTCCCAGGTACACCTCTGACACTCCCAGGTAAATCTCCGATACTCCCAGGTACACCTCTGATACTCCCAGGTACACCTCTGCCACTCCCAGGTACTCCTCTGACACTCCCTGTTTCACCTCTGAGACTCCCAGGTACACCTCTGACACTCCCTGATACACCTCCGATATTCCCAGGTACACCTCCGATATTCCCAGGTACACCTCCGATACTCCTAGGTACACCTTTGAGACTCTCAGGTACTTCACTGACACTCCCTGGTATACCTCTGACATTCCCAGGTACGCCTCTGACACTCCCAGGTACACCTCTGTTATTCCCAGGTACACCTCCGACACTCCCAGGTCCGCCTCCGACACTCGCAGGTACAACTTCGACTCTTCTAGGTACACCTCATCAACTCCCAGGTACACCTCTGACACTCCTAGGTACACCTCTGACAATCCCAGGTACTCCTGTGACACGCTCAGTTACATCTCTGACACTCCCAGGTACACCTCTGAAATTCCCAGGTACACCTCTGACACTCCCAGGTACACCTCTGACACTCCCAGGTACATCTCTGACACTTCCAGGTACATCTCTGACACTGCCAGGTTCACCTCTGACAATCCCAGGTATTCCTGTGACACTCCCAGGTACACCTCCGTCACTCCCTGGTACACCTCTCACACTCCCAGGTACACCTCCGATATTCCCAGGTACACCCCCGATATTCCCAGGTACACCTCTGTTTCTCCCAGGTACACCTCTGACACTCCCAGGTACTCCACTGACATTCCCTGGTACACCCTGACACTCCTAGGTACACGTCCGACAATAGCAGATACACCTCTAACACTCCCAGGTACATCTCTGAAACTCCCAGGTACACCTCTGACACTCCCAGGTACACCTGTGACACTCCTAGGTACTCCTCTGTCACTCCTTGATACACCTCTAACACTCCCAGGTGCACCGCCCCCAAACACTCCCAGGTGCACCCCGCTGTCCTGCAATTACACCTCCAGACACTGCCAGGTACCTCCAGACACTCCCAGGTACCCACCTCAGGAGCCTCCAAGGTGCACCTCTGACACTCCCAAGTGCACCTCTGACACTCCTAGGCACACGTCTGACCTCCCAGGTACCACCTCAGACACTCCCAGGCACACTGCTGACATTCCCAGGTACACCTCTGACACTCCCAAGTACAACTCTGACACTCCCAGGAACACTTCTCCCACCCTCCCCGTGCCTCCGACACTCCCAGGTACACCGCCCCAACTTACTCCGTGCCTCTCTGACACTCCCTAGGTATTCCTCTGACCTCCTGGTACTCACTGACATTTCTGGTACACCTCTGACACTCCCAGGTACCTCGGCCTCCTGGGTATTCCTCTGACACTCCCACCATTGCTCCTCTGACCTCCCATGCACACCTCTGACACTCCAGAGACACCTCCTGACAATCCTGAGTGCTCTCCCTCCCAGATACACCTCAAACACTCCCAGGTACACCTCTGACACTGCCAGTGCACCTCCTGACAATCCCGTGCTCTGTGACACTCCCAAGCACACCTCCGGCTTACTCCCAGTTCTCCTGACCTCCCAGGTACACCTCCGATATTCCCAGAGTATACCTCCGTATTCCCAGTACACCTCCGATATTCCCAGAGTACATTTGAACTCCTAGGTACTCTGTGACCTCCTGGGCACATCTCACAACCTCCCACGTGCACCTCCTAAAACTCCCAGGCCACTCTGTGGCTTACACCCAGGTACATCTCTACAGCACTCCCAGGTACATCTCTGACACTCCCAGGTACACCTCTGACACTGCAGGTACACTCTGACAATCCCAGGTGCTCCTGTTGACTCTCAGGTACATCTCTGACACTCCCAGGTACCTCAGAATTCCCAGGTACACCTCTGATGCTCTGGAACACCTCTGAAACTCCCATGTGCACCTCTGACCTCCCCAGGTACACCTCTGACCTCCCCCAGGTGCCTCTGACACTCCCAGAGTACTGCTTCTGACCTCCCAGGTACTCCTGACATTCCTTGGTACACCTCCTGACACTCCAGGCCTGCAGTGACACTCCCAGATACCTCTGTTTGCTCCCAGGTACACCTCTGACACTCCCAGGTACATCTCTGACACTCCCAGGTACTCCACTGACACTCCCTAGTACACCCTGACACTTCCAGGTACACCCCCAACACTCTCAGGTACCTGGTGCTCCCAGGTACACTTCTCCACCTCCTAGGTACACCTCCTGATACTCCTAAGTGCTCCCCTGTCACTCCTGATGCACCTCCTTTGCTCCCAGGTACCACCGCTGACACTCCCAGGTACACCGCTTGACACTGCCAGGTACCTCCAGACACTGCCAGGTACACCTCCAGACACTGCCAGGTACCTCAGACACGCCCAGGTACCTCCAGACACTCCAAGGGTGCACCTCTGACACTTCAAGTGCCTTATCTGACTTTCCAGAGCACACCTCTGACACTCCAGGTACACCCCAGACCTCCCAGTGCCCTTCTCTCACCTCCTTGGTACCTCTGATACTCCTAGGTACTCCTCTATGCTCCCTAGTACACCTCTAACTCCCAGGTACACCGCTTCCCGGCACTCTTGAGTACCTCCAGCCTCCCAGGCCACACCTCGGAGCACTCCCAGGTACACCCCAGATGCCCAGGTTCACCTCAGGCTTGCCTCCCAGGTACACCTCCGGCCTCCCAAGTACACCTCTGACACTCACTGGTACACCTCTGACACTCTCAGTACACTTTTGACCTCCCAGGAACACCTCTGGCTCCCAGGTACTCCTGACATTCCTAGTACACCTCTGACACTCCCAGGTAAACGTCCGACACTCCCAGATACACCTCTGTCACACCCAGAGCACACCTCCTGACACTCCCAGGTACATCTCTGACCTCCCAGGTACACCTCTGGCCTCCAGGTACACCTGTGACACTCCCTAGGTATTCCTCCTGTCACTCCCTTGATACACCTCCTTGCTCCCAGGTGCACCACTTCAACGCCTCCCAAGACTGCCGCTGTCACTGCAATTTACACCTCGAACACTGCCAGGTACATCCTCAGGCCTCCCAGGTACACCTCCAGACACTCCAAAGGTGCACCTCTGACACTCCCAAAGTGCACCTCAGACACTCCCTGAGCACCGTCTGACACTCCCAGGTACCTCAGACACTCCCAGATACACCGCTGACACTCCCAAGTACACCTCTGACACTCCCAGGTACACCTCAGACACTCCCAGGTACACCCCAGATACTCCCAGGTACACCTCTGACACTCCCAGGTAAACGTCTGACACTCCCAGATACACCTCTGACACTCCCAGGCACACCTCTGACTCTCCCAGGTAAACCTCTGACACTCCCAGGTACTCCATTGACACTCCCTGGTGCTCCACTGCCATTCCCTGGTACACCTCCGATATTCCCAGGTACACCTCCGATACTCCCAGGTACACGTTTCAGACTCCCAGGTACTCCTATGACACTCTTAGGTACATCTCTGACACTCCCAGGTACACCTCTAAAACTCCCAGGTACACCCCAGACACTCCCAGGTACACCCCAGACACTCCCAGGTACACTTCTCACTCCCAGGTACACCTCCGCCTCCCAGGTACACCTCTGACACTCCCAGGTACATCTCTGACACTCCCAGGTACATCTCTGGCCTCCCAGGTACACCTCTGGCACTGCCAAGTACCTCTGACAATCCCAGGTACTCCTGTGACACTCTCAGGTACATCTCTGACACTCCCAGGTACACCTCTGAAATTCCCAGGTACACCTCTGACGCTCCCAGGTACACCTCTGACACTCCTAGGTACTCCTCTGTCACTCCCTTATACACCTCTAACACTCCCAGGTGCACCGCTGACACTCCCAGGTACACTGCTGACACTGCCAGTTACACCTCAGACACTGCCAGGTACACCTCAGACACAGCCAGGTACACCTCAGTCACTCCCAGGTACACCTCAGACACTGCAAGGTGCACCTCTGACACTCCCAAGTGCACCTCTGACACTCCGAGGCACACGTCTGACACTCCCAGGTATACCTCAGACACTCCCAGGTACACCGCTGACACTCCCAGATACACCTCTGACACTCCCAAGGACACCTCTGACATTCCCAGGTACACCTCCGACACTCCCAGGTACACTTCTTACACTCCCAGGTATAGCTCCGACACTCCCAGGTACACCTCTGACACTCCCAGGAACACCTCTGACACTCCTAGGTACACATCTGACAATCCCAGGTACACCGCTGACACTGCCAGTTACACCTCAGACACTGCCAGGTACACCTCAGACACAGCCAGGTACACCTCAGACACTCTAAGGTACACCTCAGACACTGCAAGGTGCACCTCTGACACTCCCAAGTGCACTTCTGACACTCCGAGGCACACGTCTGACACTCCCAGATACACCTCTGACACTCCCAAGTACACCTCTGACATTCCCAGGTACACCTCCGACACTCCCAGGTACACTTCTTACACTCCCAGGTATAGCTCCGACACTCCCAGGTACACCTCTGACACTCCCAGGTACACCGCCGACACTCTCAGGTACACCTCTGACACTCCCAGGTACACCCCAGACACTCCCAGGTACACTTCTCCCACTCCCAGGTACCTCCGGCCTCCCTAATACACCTCTAACACTCCCAGGTGCACCGCTGACACTCCCAGGTACACCGCTGACACTGTCAGTTACACCTCAGACAATGCCATGTACACCTCAGACACAGCCAGGTACACCTCAGACACTCCCAGGTACACCTCTGACACTGCCAGGTACACCTCTGACAATCCCAGGTACTCCTGAGACACTCTCAGGTACATATCTGACACTCCCAGGTACACCTCTGACACTCCAAGGTACACCTCTGACACTGCCAGGTACACCTCCGACAATCCCAGGTACTCCTGAGACACTCTCAGGTACACCTCCCAGCTGCTCGTAGGTACTCCTCTGTCACTCCCTAATACACCTCTAACACTCTCAGGTGCACCGCTGACACTCCCAGGTACACCGCTGACACTGTCAGTTACACCTCAGACAATGCCAGGTACACCTCAGACACAGCCAGGTACATCTCAGATACTCCCAGGTACACCTCAGACACTCCAAGGTTCACCTCTGACACTCCCAAGTGCACCTCTGACACTCCTAGGCACACGTCTGACACTCCCAGGTACACCTCAGACACTCCCAGGTACATCGCTGACACTCCCAGATACGCCTCTGACACTCCCAAGTACACCTCTGACATTCCCAGATACACCTCTGATATTCCTAGGTACACCTCCGATATTCCCAGGTACACCTCCAATATTCCAAGCTACACCTCTGATACTCTCAGGTACACCTCAGGCTTTCACAGGTACACCTCAAACACTGAGTTCTCAGACACTCTCAGGTACACCTCTGACACTCCCAGGTACACCTCAAACACTCCCAGGTACACCTCAGACACTGGTACCTCTGGCTCTCCCAGGTACACCTCCGAGCACTCGTGGTGCTCCTCTGTCACTCCCTAATACACCTGCCTCCCCAGTGCACCGCCCAACCTCCCAGGTACACCGCCGCAGCTGTCGTTACACCTCGAACAATGCCAGGTACACCTCAGACACTGCCAGGTACACCTCGAACACTGCCAGGTACACCTCAGACACTCCCAGGTACACCTCAGACACTCCAAGGTGCCTCTGACACTTCAAGTGCCTCTGACACTCCCAGGCACACCTCACACCTCCCAGGTACACCCCAGACACTCCCAGGTACCTTCTCACCTCCTCCCAGTACACCTCTGATACTCCTAGGTACTCCTCTGTCCTCCCTGATACACCTCTAACACTCCCAGGTACTGACACTCCCAGGTACACCTCTGACACTCCCAGGTACACCTCAGACACTCCCAGGTACACAGTACTCCCAGGTACACCTCAGACACTCCCAGATACCTCCGACACTCCCAAGTACACCTCTGACACTCACTGGTACACCTCTGACACTCCCAGGTACACTTCTGACACTCCCAGGTACACCTCCTGAAACTCCCAGGTACTCCCCTGACATTCCCTGGTACACCTCTGAGCCTCCCAGGTACACGTCCGACACTCCCAGGATACACCTCTGACACTCCCAGGCACACCTCTGACCTCCCAGGTACACCTCTGACACTCCCAGGTACTCCATTGACCTCCTGGTGCTCACTGCCATTCCCTGGTACAACTCCGATACTCCGGTACACCTCCATTCCCAGGTACACCTCCGATGCTCCCAGGTACACCTTTCAGACTCCCAGGTACTCCTGTGACACTGCCAGGTACATCTCTGACACTGCCAGGTACCTCTGAAACTCCCAGGTACTGACACTCCCGTCACTCCGTGCACTTCTCACCTCCCAGGTACACCTCCGACCTCCCAGATACACCTCTGACACTCCCAGGTACATCTCTGACACTCCCAGGTACACCTCTGACACTCCCAGTGCCTCTGACACTGAAGTGCACCTCTGCAATCCCAGGTACTCATGTGACACTCTCAGGTACATCTCTGGCCTCAGGTACACCTCTGTCCCAGGTACCTCTGACACTCCAGGTACACCTCTGACACTCCCAGGTACACCTCTGACCTCCCAGGTACCTCAGCACTCCCAGGTACACCTCTGACACTGCCAGGTACACCTCCAGACACTCCAGGTACACCTCAGACATCCAGGTACACCTCAGACACTCCCAGGTGCCCTCAGACACTGCAAGGTTGCTCTGCACTCCAAGTGCACCTCTGACTCAGGCACACGTCTGACACTCCCAGGTACCCTCAGACACTCCCAGGTACCTCGTGACACTCCGGTGCCTCTGACCTCCCAAGTACACCTCTGACATTCCAGGTACACCTCCGACACTCCCAGGTACCTTCTTACACTCCCAGGTATGTCCATTGCTCCCAGGTACACCTCCCAACACTCCAGGTACACCTCTGACCTCCCAGGTACACCTCTGACACTCCCAGGTACACCGCCTGACACTGCCAGTTACACCTCCAGACACTGCTTGGGTACACCTCCGACACTCCCAAATGCCTGTGACACTCCCAGGTACACCTCTGACACTCCCAGGTACACCTCAGCCATCCCAGGTACTCCTGTGACTCCCAGGCACATCTCTGACACTCCCAGGTACATCTCCTGACCTCCCAGGTACACCTCTGACACTCCCAGGTACACCTCTGACAATCCCAGGTCCTCCTGTGACACTCTCAGGTACATCTCTGACACTCATGGGTACACCAAATTTCCCAGGTACACCTCTGACACTCCCAGGCACTCTGACCTGCTCCAGGTACACCTCTGACACTCCAGGTACACCTCTGACACTCCTGAGGTACTCCTCTGTCACTCCTAATACACCTCTGTGCTGGTACACCATGACACTGTCAGTTACACCTCGAACAATGCCAGGTACACTTCAGACACTGCCAGGTACACCTCAGACACTCCCAGGTACACCTCAAACACTCCAAGGTTCACCTCAACCTCCCAAGTGCCTCTGACACTCCCTAGGCACCGTCTGACACTCCCAGGTACACCTCAGACACTCCCAGGTACATCCCCCAGGCCTCCCAGGTACCATGACACTCCCAGGTACACCTCTGACACTCCCAGGTACCTCAGACACTCCCAGGTACACACCAGACACTCCCAGGTACACCTCTGACACTCCCAGGTAAACGTCCGACACTCCCAGATACACCTGCACTCCCAGGCACACCTCTGACAGTCCCAGGTACACCTCTGACACTCCCAGTACCTCCATTGACACTCCTGGTGCTCCACTGCCATTCCTGGTACACCTCCGATATTCCCAGGTACACCTCCGATATTCCCAGGTACACCGATACTCCCAGGTACACCTTTCAGACTCCCAGTACTCCTGTGACACTCCAGGTACATCTCTGACACTCCCAGGTACACCTGTAAAACTCCCAGGTACACCCCAGACACTCCCAGGTACACTTCACCCCAGGTACCTCCCGACACTCCCAGGTACACCTCTGGCACTCCCAGGTACATCTCTGACACTCCCAGGTACACCTCTGACACTGCCAGGTACACCTCTGACAATCCCAGGTACTCCTGTGACACTCTGAGGTACATCTCTGACACTCCCAGGTACACCTCTGAAATTCCCAGGTACACCTCTGACACTCCCAGGTACACCTCTGACCTCCCTGGGTACTCCTCTGTCACTCCTTAACACCTCCTAACACTCCCAGGTGCACTGCCTGGCCTCCAGGTACACACCGCTGACACTGCCAGTTACACCTCGGACACTGCCAGGTACACTCAGACACAGCCAGGTACACCTCGAACACTCCCAGGTACACCTCAGACACTGCAAGGTGCACCTCTGACTCCCAAGTGCACCTCTGACACTCCAGGCACACGTCTGACACTCCCAGGTACACCTCCGACACTCCCAGGTACACTTCTTACACTCCCAGGTACAGCTCCGACACTCCCAGGTACACCGCTGACACTGTCAGTCCACCTCTGACAATGCCAGGTACACTTCGACACAGCCAGGTACACCTCGAACTCTCCCCAGGTACACCTCAGACACTCCAAGGTTCTCCTCTGACACTCCCAGTGCACCTCTGACACTCCTAGGCACGTCTGACACTCCCAGGTACACCTCAGACACTCCCAGCAGTCCTTTGGCCTCCCAGACACCGCTGACACTCCCAGGTACACCTCTGACACTCCCAGGTACCTCAGACACTCCCAGGTACACTCAATGCTCCCAGGTACACCTCTGACACTCCCAGGTAAACGTCCGACACTCCCAGATACACCTTTGACACTCCCAGGCACCTCTGACAGTCCCAGGTACACCTCTGGCCTCCCAGGTACTCCATTGACACTCCCTGGTGCTCCACTGCATTCCCTGGTACACCTCCGATATTCCCAGGTACACCTCCGATATTCCCAGGTACACCTCCGACACTCCCAGGTACACTCAGACTCCCAGGTACTCCTGTGACACTCCCAGGTACATCTCTGACCTCCCAGGTACACCTGTAAAACTCCCAGGTACCCCAGACACTCCCAGGTACCTTCTCACCCCCAGGTACACCTCCGACACTCCAAGTACACCTCCCAGCCTCCCAGGTACATCTCTGACACTCCCAGGTACACCTCTGACACTGCCAGGTACACCTCTGACAATCCAGGTCTCCTGTGACACTCTCAGGTACATCTCTGATGCTCCCAGGTACACCTCTGAAATTCCCAGGTACACCTCTGACACTCCCAGGTACACCTCTGACACTCCTAGGTGCTCTCTGTCACTCCCCTTACACCTCTACTCCCAGGTGCACGCTGGCCACTCCCAGGTACACCACGCTGACACTGCCAGTTACACCTCAGACACTGCCAGGTACACCTCCAGACACAGCCAGGTACACCTCAGACACTCCCAGGTACACCTCAGACACTGCAAGGTGCACCTCTGACACTCCCAGGTGCACCTCTGACACTCCCAGAGCGTCTGACTCCAGTGCCTCCGACACTCCCAGGTGCCACTTCTCCCAGGTACAGCTCCGACACTCCAGGTACACCTCTGGCATCTCCAAGTACCTCGACACTCTCAGGTACCTCTGACCTCCCAGGTACCCAGACACTCCCAGATACCTTCTCACACTCCCAGGTACCTCCGACCTCCCAAGTACACCTCTGACACTCCCAGTGTAGACACTCCCAGGTACACTTCTCTCACTCCCAGGTACCTCTGACACTCCCAAGTCCACCTCTGAGCACTCCTAGGCACCGTCTGACCTCCCAGGTACCACCTCAGACACTCCCCATCGCTGACACTCCCAGATACACCTCTGAGCACTCCCAAGTACACCTCTGACATTTCCAGATACACCTCTGACATTCCTAGGTACACCTCCGATATTCGGTACACCTCGATATTCAAGGTACACCTCTGATACTCCCAGGTACACCTTTGAGACTCACAGGGACTCACTGACACTCCTGGTACCTCTGACAATCCCAGTTACACCTCCAACACTCCCAGTTACACCCTGACACTCCCAGGTACACCTCTGACACTCCCGGTACACCTCTGATGCTCCCAGGTACACCTCATTTCCCAGGTACACCTACGATACTCCCAGGTACACCTCTGATACTCCCAGGCACTTCTGACACTCCCAGGTACTCCTCTGACACTCCTGTTTCACCTCTGAGACTCCCAGGTACACCTCTGACCTCCCGGTACACCTCCGATATTCCCAGGTACACCTCCGATACTCCCAGGTACCTTTGAGACTCCCAGGTGCTTCACTGACACTCCCTGGTATACCTCTGACATTCCCAGGTGCCTCTGACACTCCCAGGTACACCTCTGTTATTCAAGTACACCTCCGACACTCCCAGGTCCGCCTCCGACACTGCCTGAGTACAACTTCGACACTCCCAGGTACACCTCGACACTCCCAGGTACACCTCTGACACTCTAGGTACCTCTGACACTCCAGGTACACCTCACACCTCCCAGGTACATCTCTGACACTCCCAGGTACTCCACTGACATTCCCTGTTCACCAGACACTCCCAAGTACGTCCGACACTCCCAGATACACCTCTGACCTCTGGGTACTCCACTGACACTCCTGATCCTGACACTCCCAGGTACACCTCTGACACTCCCAGGTACACCCCAGGCATTCCCAGGTACACTTCTCACACTCCTAGGTACACCTCTGACACTCCCTAGGTACTCACTGACACTCCCTGATACACCTCTAACACTCCCAGGTGCACCGCCGACTCTCCCAGGTACACCGCTGACACTGCCAGTTACACCTCAGACACTTGGGCACATGACCCACTGCCAGGTACACCTCAGGCACTCCCAGGTACACCTCAGACACTCCAAGGTGCACCTCTGACACTCAGTGCCTCTGACATTCTCAGTCACACCTCTGACACTCCCAGGTACACCTCTGACACTCCAGGCCACCCCTGACACTCAAGGTACCTCTGGCCTCCCAGGTACACCTCTGACACTCCAAGTGCTCCACTGACATTCCCTGGTACACCTCTGACCTCCCAGGTGCACGTCCGACCTCCCAGGTACACCTGTGACACTCCCAGGTACACCTCTGACATTCTCAGGTACACCTTTGACACTCTGGAGTGCTCCACTGACCTCCCAGGTACATCTCTGACACTCCCAAGTGCACCTCTGACACTCCGAGGCACACGTCTGACTCTCCAGGTACCTCCGAACCTCCAGGTACACTTCTTACACTGCCAGGTACAGCTCCGACACTCCCAGGTACACCTCTGGCTCCCAGGTACACCTCCGACCTCTCAGGTACACCTCCTGACACTGCCAGGTACACCTCTGACAATCCCAGGTACTCCTTGACACTCCGAGCACACCACTGCTCCCAGGTACACCTCTGAAATTCAGGCCTCTGACACTCGGGTACACCTCCTGACACTCCTAGGTACTCCTCTGTCACTCCCTTATACCTCTAACACTCCCAGGTGCACCGCCACTTGCCTCCCAGGTTTCGCCCCAGCCTGCCAGTTACACCTCTAACACTCCCAGGTGCACCGCTGACACTCCCAGGTACACCGCTGACACTGTCAGTTACACCTCAGAAATGCCAGGTACACCTCAGACACAGCCAGGTACACCTCAGACACTCTCAGGTACACCGCTGACACTCCCAGGTACACCTCTGACACTCCCAGGTACACCTCTGATAGTCCCAGGTACTCCACTGACATTCCGTGGTACACCTCTGACACTCCCAGGTACACGTCCGACACTCCCTAATACACCTCTAACACTGCCATGTACTCCTGTGACACTCCCTGGTACTTCTCTGACACTCCCAGGTACACCTCAGACACTCCGAGGTACACCTCAGACACAGCCAGGTACACCTCAGACACTCCCAGGTGCACCTTAGACACTCCAAGGTTCACCTCTGACACTCCCAAGTGCACCTCTGTCATTCCTAGGCACACGTCTGACACTCCCAGGTACACCTCAGACACTCGCAGGTATATCGCTGACACTCCCAGATACACCTCTGATGCTCCCAAGTACTTCTCTGACATTCCCAGGTATACCTCTGACACTCCTAGGTACACCTCCGATAATCCCAAGTACACCTCCGATATTCCAAGGTACATCTCTGATACTCCCAGGTACACCCTTGAGACTCACAGGGACTCCACTGACACTCCCTGGTACACCTCTGACAATCCTAGTTACACCTCCGACACTCCCAGTTACACCCGTGACACTCCCAGGTACACCTCTGACACTCCCAGGTACACCTCTGATATCCCAGGTACACCTCTGACACTCCCAGGTACACTTCCGATACTCCCAGGTACACCCCTCATACTCCCAGGTACACCTCTGACACTCCCAGGTACACCTGTGACACTCCCTGTTTCACCTCTGAGACTCCCAGGTACACCTCTGACATCAAGGTACACTCGATATTCCCAGGTACACCTCCGATACTCCCCAGGCACACCTTGAGCTCCCATGTATCACCGACACTCCTGGTATACCCTGACATTCCCAGGTACGCTGACACTCCCAGGTACACCCTGTTATTCCCAAGTACACCCCACACCCCAGGTCCTACCTCCGACACTGCAGGTACAACTTCGACACTCCCAGGTACACCTCGGACACTCCCAGGTACATCTCTGACACTCCTAGGTACACCTCTGACACTCACAGGTACACCTCTGACACTCCCAGGTACACCTTTGACACACCCAGGTATACCTCTGACACTCCCAGGTACACCTATGACAGTCCCAGGTACACCACTGACATTCCGTGGTACACCTCTGACACTCCCAGGTACAGGTCCGACACTCCAAGATACACCTCTGACACTCCTAGGTACATCTCTGACACTCTCAGGTAAACCTCTGACACTCCCAGGTACACCTCTGACACTCCGAGGAACACCTCTGACACTCCCAGATACACCTCCGACACTCCCAAGAACACTTCTCCTACTCCCAGGTACACCTCCGACACTCCCAGGTACACCTCTGACACTCCCAGTTACACTTCTCACACTTCTAGTTACACCTCCGACACTCCCAGGTACAACTCCGACACTCCCAGGTAAACCTCCGATACTCACAGGTACACCTCTGACACTCCCAGGTACACCTCTGACACTCCCAGGTACACTTCTCACAGTCCGAGGTACACCACTGACACTTCTAGGTACTCCTCTGTCACTCCCTGATACACCTCTAACATTCCCAGGTACACCACTGACACTCCCAGTTACACCGCTGACACTGCCAGGCACACCTCAGACACTGCCAGGTACACGTCAGACACTCCCAGGTACAGCTCAGACACTCCAAGGTGCACCTCTGACACTCCCAAGTGCACCTTTGACACTCTGGGTGCTCCACTGACACTCCCAGGTACATCCTCTGACCTCCCAAGTGCACCTCTGACACTCGAGGCACACGTCTGACCTCCCCAGGTACACCTCCGACACTCCCAGGTGCACTTCTTACACTCCCAGGTACAGCTCCGACACTCCCAGGTACACCTCCGACACTCCCAGGTACACCTCCGACACTCTCAGGTACACCTCTGACACTGCCAGGTACACCTCTGACAATCCCAGGTCTCCTGCGACACTCCCAGGCACACCTCCGACACTCCCAGGTACATCTCTGGCACTCCCAGTACACCTCCAGGTATTCCCAGGTATGTCTCCGATATTCCCAGATACACCCTCCGATACTCCCAGGTACAACTTGAGACTCCCAGGTACTCCTCCAGCACTCCCAGGTACATCTCTGACCTCCCAGGTACACCTCTAAAACTCCCAGGTACTCTGTGACACTCCCAGTACATCTCTGACACTCGCAGGTACATCTCTGACCTCCCAGGTACCTCTGACACTGCCAGGTACCTCTGACAATCCCAGAGCCTCCTGTGACACTCTCAGGTACATCTCTGACCTCCCAGGTACCTCTGAAATTTCCAGGTACACCTCTGACACTCCCAGGAACCTCTGACACTCCCAGGTACACCTCTGACACTCCCAGGTACACCTCTGACACTCCCAGGTACACCTCTGACCTCCCGTGCACACTTCTGACACTCCCCAGTACTCCACTGAGCATTCCTTGGTACACCTCTGACACTCCCAGGTACACGTCCGACCTCCCAGATACACCTCTGAACCTCCCAGGTACACCTCTGAGCACTCCCAGGTACACCTCTGACACTCCCAGGTACTCCACTGACCTCCCTAGTACACCCCTGACACTCCCAGGTACACCCCTGACACTCCCAGGTACACCCCAGACACTGCCAAGTGCACTCCTCCCCTCCCTAGGTACACCTCTGATACTCCTAGGTACTCCCCTGTCACTCCCTGATACACCTCTAACACTCCCACGTACACCTTCAACCTCCCAGTACACCGCTGACACTGCCAGGTACACCTCAGACACTGCCAGGTACACCTCAGACACTGCCAGGTACACCTCAGACACTCCCAGGTACACCTCAGACACTCCAAGGTGCACCTCTGACACTTAAGTGCACCTCTGACACTCCCAGGCACACCTCTGGAACCTCCCAGGTACACCCCAACACTCCCAGTACCTTCTCCACACTCCCTAGGTACACCTCTCATACTCCCTAAATTGCTCCTCTGTCACTCCTGATACACCTCTAACACTCCAGGTACACCTGACACTCCAGGCACCTCTGACCTCCCAGGTACACCTCAGACCTCCCAGGAACACCCAGATACTCCCAGGTACACCTCAGAGCACTCCCAGGTACACCTCCGACCACCCCCAAAGTACACCTCTGACACTCACTGGTTCACCCTGACCTCCCAGGTACACCTGACACTCCCAGGTACACCTCTGAAACTCCCAGGTACTCACTGACATTCCTGGTACACCTCTGCCTCCCAGGTAAACGTCCGACCTCCCAGATACACCTCTGACACACCCAGGCACACCCTGACACTCCCAGGCACCTCTGACACTCCCAGGTACTCCATTGACACTCCCTGGTGCTCCACTGCCATTCCTGGTACACCTCCGATATTCCCAGGTATACCTCGATGTTCCCAGGTACACCTCCGATGCTCCCAGGTACACCTTTCAGACTCCCAGGTACTCCTGTGACAATCCCAGGTACATCTCTGTCACTGCCAGGTACACCTCTTAAACTCCCAGGTACACCCCAGACACTCCCAGGCACACCCCAGGTACCTTCTCCTCCCAAACCTCAGACACTCCCAGGTACACCTCCTGACACTCCCAGGTACATCTCAGACACTCCCAGGTACATCTCTGATACTCCCAAGTACACCCTCTGACAATCAGGTACTCCTGTGACACTCTCAGGCACATCTCTGAGCACTCCCAGGTACACCTCAGAAATTCCCAGGTACCTCTGCCTCCCAGGCACCTCTGACACTCCCAGGTACACCTCTGAGCACTCCCAGGTACACCTCTGACCTCCCAGTACACCTCTGAGCACTCCCAGGTAGACCGCTGACACTGCCAGTGACACCTCAGACACTGCAGGTGTGAACACAGCCAGGTACACCTCAGACACTCCCAGGTACATCTCAGACATTGCAGGTGCACCTCCTGACACTCCCAAGTGCACCTCTGACACTCCCAAGTGCACCTCTGACACTCCGAGGCACACGTCTGACACTCCCAGGTATACCTCAGACACTCCCAGGTACACCTCCGCACCTCTATACCTCTGACACTCCCAAGGACACCTCTGACATTCCCAGGTACACCTCCCACTCCCAGGTACACTTCTTACACTCCCAGGTATGGCTCCGACACTCCCAGGTACACCTCTGACACTCCCAGGTACACCTCTGGCTCTAGGTGCCACATCTGACAATCCCAGGTACACCATGACACTGCCAGTTACCTGACACTGCCAGGTACACCTCCAGACACTGCCAGGTACACCTCAGACACTCAGGTACACCTCTGACACTGCCAGGTGCACCTCTGACCTCCCAAGTGCACCTCTGACACTCCGAGGCACGTCTGACATTCTCAGATACACCTCTGCTCCCCAGGTACACCTCCTGACATTCCCAGGTACACCTCCGACACTCCCAGGTACACCTCTTACTCCCAGGTATAGCCCGACACTCCCAGGTACACCTCTGACACTCCCAGGTACACCTCCGACACTCCAGGTACACCTCTGACACCTGGGTACACCCCGACACTCCCAGGTACACTTCTCACACTCAGGTACACCTCCGACACTCCCAGGTACACCTCTGACACTCCCAGGTACACCTCTGACACTCCCAGGTACACCTCTGACACTCCCAGGTACACCTTGACAATCAGGTACTCCTGTGACACTCCCAGGTACATCTGTGACCTCCAGGTACATCTCTGACACTCCCAGGTACACCTCTGACACTGCCAGGTACACCTCTTCAATCCCAGGTACTCTTGACACTCCCCAGGCATCTCCTGACACTCCCAGGTACACCTCTGAAATTCCCAGGTACACCTCTGACATCTCCAGAACACCTCTGACACTCCCAGGTACACCTCTGAGCACTCCAGGTACACCTCTGACCTCCTAGGTGCTCCTCTGTCACCCCCTAATACACCTCTAACACCCCAAGGTGCACTGCTGACACTCCCAGGTACACCATGACACTGTCAGTTCCACACCTCAGACACTGCCAGGTACACCTCAGACACAGCCAGGTACACCTCAGACTCTCCAGGTACACCTCCAGACACTCCAAGGTTCACCTCTGACACTCCCAAGTGCACCTCTGACACTCCAGGCAGCACACGTCACACTCCCAGGTACACCTCTGACACTCCCAGGTACATCGCTGACACTCCCAGGTACACCTTGACACTCCCAGGTACATCTATGACACTCCCAGGTACACCGCTGACACGGCCAGGTACACCTCCGACACTCCCAGGTACACCTCCGACTCTCCCAGGTACACTTCTCACACTTCCAGGTACACCTCCGACACTCCCAGGTACATCTCTGACACTCCCAGGTACACCTCTGACACTCCCAGGTACACCTCTGACACTGCCAGGTACACCTCTGACAATCCCAGGTACTCCTGTGACACTCTCAGGTACATCTCTGACACTCCCAGGTACACCTCTGAAATTCCCAGGTACACCTCTGACGCTCCCAGGTACACCTCTGACACTCCTAGGTACTCCTCTGTCACTCCCTTATACACCTCTAACACTCCCAGGTGCACCGCTGACACTCCCAGGTACACTGCTGACACTGCCAGTTACACCTCAGACACTGCCAGGTACACCTCAGACACAGCCAGGTACACCTCAGTCACTCCCAGGTACACCTCAGACACTGCAAGGTGCACCTCTGACACTCCCAAGTGCACCTCTGACACTCCGAGGCACACGTCTGACACTCCCAGGTATACCTCAGACACTCCCAGGTACACCGCTGACACTCCCAGATACACCTCTGACACTCCCAAGGACACCTCTGACATTCCCAGGTACACCTCCGACACTCCCAGGTACACTTCTTACACTCCCAGGTATAGCTCCGACACTCCCAGGTACACCTCTGACACTCCCAGGAACACCTCTGACACTCCTAGGTACACATCTGACAATCCCAGGTACACCGCTGACACTGCCAGTTACACCTCAGACACTGCCAGGTACACCTCAGACACAGCCAGGTACACCTCAGACACTCTAAGGTACACCTCAGACACTGCAAGGTGCACCTCTGACACTCCCAAGTGCACTTCTGACACTCCGAGGCACACGTCTGACACTCCCAGATACACCTCTGACACTCCCAAGTACACCTCTGACATTCCCAGGTACACCTCCGACACTCCCAGGTACACTTCTTACACTCCCAGGTATAGCTCCGACACTCCCAGGTACACCTCTGACACTCCCAGGTACACCGCCGACACTCTCAGGTACACCTCTGACACTCCCAGGTACACCCCAGACACTCCCAGGTACACTTCTCCCACTCCCAGGTACCTCAAACACCCCAGTACACCGGCCTCCCAGGTACATCTCCCAGCCTCCAGGTACCACCTCCAGCACTGCCAAAATTACACCTCCCAAACAATGCCAGGTACTCCTGTGACACTCCCAGGTACATCTCTGACACTCCCAGGTACATCTTTGACACTCCCTGGTACACCCCTGACGCTGCCAGGTACACCTCTGACAATCCCAGGTACTCCTGTGACACTCTCAGGTACATCTCTGACACTCCTAGGTACACTTCTGAAATTCCCAGGTACACCTCTGACACTCCTAGGAACCCCTCTGACACTCTCAGGTACACCTCTGACACTCCCAGGTACACCTCTGACACTTGTAGGTACTCCTCTGTCACTTCCTAATACACCTCTAACACTCCCAGGTGCACCGCTGACACTGCCAGGTACACCGCTGACACTGTCAGTTACACCTCAGACAATGCCAGGTACACCTCAGACACAGCCAGGTACACCTCAGACACTCCCAGGTACACCGCTGACACTCCCAGGTACACCTCTGACACTCCCAGGTACACCTCTGACAGTCCCAGGTACTCCACTAACATTCCGTGGTACACCTCTGACACTCCCAGGTACATCGCTGACACTCCCTAATACACCTCTAACACTGCCAGGTACTCTTGTGACACTCCCTGGTACTTCTCTGAAACTCCCAGGTACACCTCAGATACTCCGAGGTACACCTCAGACACAGCCAGGTACACCTCAGACACTCCCAGGTACACCTTAGACACTCCAAGGTTCACCTCTGACACTCCCAAGTGCACCTCGGACATTCCTAGGCACTCGTCTGACACTCCCAGGTACACCTCAGACACTCCCAGGTACATCGCTGACACTCCCAGATACACCTCTGACACTCCCAAGTACACCTCTGACATTCCCAGGTACACCTCTGACACTCCTAGGTACACCTCCGATACTCCCAGGTACACCGCCGATATTCCAAGTTACACCTCTGATACTCCCAGGTACACCTTGAGACACACAGGGACTCCACTGACACTCCCTGGTACACCTCTGACAATCCCAGTTACACCTCCGATACCCCCAGTTACACCCCTGACACTCCCAGGTACACCTCTAACACTCCCAGTTACACCTCTGATACTCCCAGGTACACCTCTGACACTCCCAGGTACACCTCCGATACTCCCAGGTACACCTCTGATACTCCCAGGTACCTCCCAGCACTCCCAGGTACACCTCTCACTCCCAGGTCACCTCACTCTCCAGGTACACCTCTGACACTCCCAGGTCATCTCCTGACACTCCGGTACATCTCTCGATGCTCCCAGTACACCTCTGACAATCCCAGGTACTCCTGTGACACTCTCAGGCATCTCTGACTTCTCCAGGTACACCTCTGAAATTCCCAGGTACACCTCTGACACTCCCAGTGCCTCTGACACTCCGGGTACACCTCTGACACTCCCAGGTACACCTCTGACACTCCCAGGTACACTCTGACACTCTCCCAGGTACACCTTGACACTGCCAGTGCACACTCCAGACACTGCAGGTACACCTCGACCACAGCCAGGTACACCTCAGACACTCCCAGGTACATCTCCAGACATTGCAAGGTGCACCTCTGCACTCCCAGGTGCACCTCTGACACTCCCAGGTGCACCTCTGACACTCCGAGCACTCGCTCTGGTATGCCTCAGACACTCCCAGGTACACCTCTGACACTCCCAGATACCTCTGACCTCCCAGACACCTCCTGACATTCCCAGGTACACCTCCGACACTCCCAGGTACACTTCTGACACTCCCAGCTCCACGGCCTCCCAGGTACACCTCTGACACTCCAGGTACACCTCCTGACACTCCTAGGTACACATCTGACACTCCCAGGTACACCTCTGACACTCCCAGGTACACCTCAGACACTGCCAGGTACACCTCGAACACTGCCAGGTACACCTCAGACACTCCCAGGTCACACCTCCAGACACTGCAAGGTGCACTCGGCATCCAGTACCTCTGACACTCCAGGTACACGTCTGACACTCAGATACACCTCTGACACTCCCAAGTACACCTCTGACATTCCCAGGTACACCTCCGACACTCCCAGGTACACTTCTTACACTCCCAGGTACACCTCCGACACTCCCAGGTACCTCTGACCTCCCAGGTACACCTCCGACACTCCCAGGTACACCTCTGTGCATGGGTACACCCAGACACTCCCGGTACCTTCTCACACTCCCAGGTACACCTCCGACACTCCCAGTACACCTCTGACACTCCATGTACCTCTGACACTCCCAGGTACACCTCTGACACTCCCAGGTACACCTCCTGACAATCCCAGGTACTCCTGTGACACTCCCAGGTACATCTCTGACCTCCCAGGTACATCTCTGACACTCCCAGGTACACCTCTGACACTGCCAGGTACACCTCTGACAATCCCAGGTACTCTTGTGCTCTCAGGTACATCTCTGACACTCCCAGGTACACCTCTGAAATTCCCAGGTACCTCTGACACTCCAGGAACACCTCTGACCTCCCAGGTACACCTCTGACCTCCCAGGTACACCTCTGACGCTCCTAGGTGCTCTCTGTCCTCCTAATACACCTCTAACACTCCAGGTGCACTGCTGACACTCCCAGGTACGCTGACACTGTCAGTTACACCTCGAACAATGCCAGGTACACCTCCGGCACAGCCAGGTACACCTCAGACACTCCCAGGTACACCTCAGACACTCCAAGGTTCACCTCTGACACTCCCAAGTGCACCTCTGACACTCCCTAGGCACACGTCTGACCTCCCAGGTACACCTCAGACACTCCCAGGTACATCGCTGACACTCCCAGATACACCTCTGACACTCCCAGGTACACCTCTGACCTCCCAGGTACCTCCGACACTCCCGTGCACCTCTGACACTCCCAGGTACACCTCCGACACTCCCAGGTACACCTCTGACTCTGGGTACACCTCTGACAATCCAGGTACTCCTGCGACACTCCCAGGTACATCTGCACTCCCAGGTACATCTCTGACACTCCCAGGTACCTCTGACACTGCCAGGTACACTCCCGACAATCCCAGGTACTCTTGTGCACTCTCAGGTACATCTCTGACACTCCCAGTACACCTCTGAAATTCCCAGGTACACCTCTGACACTCCCAGGAACACCTCTGACACTCCCAGGTACACCTCTGACCCTCCCAGGTACACCTCTGACACTCGTGGGTACTCTCTGTCACTCCCTAATACACCTCTAACACTCCAGGTGCACTGCTGACACTCCCAGGTACACCGCTGACACTGTCAGTTACACCTCAGACAATGCCAGGTACACCTCAGACACAGCCAGGTACCTCAGACACTCCCAGGTACACCTCAGACACTCCAAGGTTCACCTCTGACACTCCCAGAGTGCACCTCGCTGCTCCCTAGGCACACGTCTGACACTCCCAGGTACACCTCGGACCTCCCAGGTCATCGCCCCAGCACTCCCAGATACACCTCTGACACTCCCAGGTACACCTCCTGACACTCCCAGGTACACCTCCGACACTCCCAGGTACACCTCTGACACTCCCAGGTACACCTCTGACACTCCCAGGTACACCTCTGACACTCCCAGGTACACCTCTGACACTCCCAGGTACTCCTGTGACACTCCCAGGTACATCTCTGACACTCCCAGGTACATCTCTGACACTCCCAGGTACACCTCTGACACTGCCAGGTACACCTCTGACAATCCCAGGTACTCCTGTGACACTCCCAGGTACATCTCTGACACTCCAGGTTACCTCTGACATTCCCAGGTACACCTCTGACACTCCCAGGACACCTCTGAACACTCCAGGTGCACCTCTGACACTCCCAGGTACACCTCTGACACTCCTGGGTACTCCTCTGTCACTCTCTCTGTACACCTCTAACACTCCCAGGTGCACCTCTGACACTCCCAGGTACCTCTGACTGTCAGTTGCACCTCCAGACACTGCCAGGTACACCTCCAGACACTGCCAGTACACCTCAGACACTCCCAGGTACACCTCAGACACTCCAGGTTCACCTCTGACCTCCCAAGTGCACCTCTGACACTCCCAGGCACACGTCTGACACTCCCAGGTACCTCAGACACTCCCAGGTACATCGCTGACACTCCCAGGTACATGACACTCCCAGGTACCTCTGACACTCCCAGGTACACCTCAGACACTCCCAGGTACACCCTGACACTCCCAGGTACACCTCTGACACTCCCAGGTACACCTCCGACACTCCCAGGTACACCTCTGACACTCCCAGGTACACCTCTGACCCTCCCAGGTACACCTCTGACACTCCCAGGTACTCCATTGACACTCCCAGGTGCTCTACTGCCATTCACTGGTACCTCCGACACTCCCAGTACACCTCCGATATTCCAGGTCACCTCCGACACTCCCAGGTACACCTTTCGAACTCCCAGGTACTCTGTGACCTCCCAGGTACATCTGACACTCCCAGGTACACCTCTGACACTCCCAGGTACACCCTGACACTCCTGGTACAGACACTCCCAGGTACCTTCTCACTCCCAGGTACACCTCCGACACTCCCAGGTACACCTCTGACCTCCCAGGTACATCTCTGACCTCCCAGGTACACCTCTGACATTCCAGGTACACCTCTGAGACTTCCCAGGTACACCTCTGACACTCCCAGGTACACCTCTGACACTCCCAGGTACACCTCCTGACACTCCCAGGTACACCTCTGACTTCCCAGGTACACCTCTGACACTCCCAGGTACACCTCTGACACTCCTAGGTACTCCTCTGTCACTCCTATACACCTCCTAACACTCCCAGGTGCACCTCTGACACTCCCAGGTACACTCTGACACTGCCAGGTACCTCAGACACTGCAGGTCACCTCAGACACTGCCAGGTACACCTCAGACACTCCCAGGTACACCTCAGCGACACTCCAAGGTCACACCTCTGACACTCCCAAGTGCACCTCTGACACTCCCAGGCACACCTCTGACACTCCCAGGTACACCTCTGACACTCCCAGGTACACCTCTGACCTCCAGGTACACCTCTGACCTCCCAAGTACACCTCTGACATTCCCAGGTACACCTCCGACCTCCCGGTACACTTCTGACACTCCCAGGTACACCTCCGACACTCCCAGGTACACCTCTGACACTCCCAGGTACACCTCTGACACTCCCAGGTACATCTGACACTCCCAGGTACACCTCTGACACTGCCAGTTACCTCCAGACACTGCCAGGTACACCTCCAGACACTGCCAGGTACACCTCAGACACTCCGGGTACACCTCCAGACACTCCAAGGTGCACCTCTGACACTCCCAAGTGCACCTCTGACACTCCCAGGCACCTCTGACACTCCCAGGTACACCTCTGACATCTCCAAGTGCACCTCCTGACATTCAGTGCACCTCCACACTCCCAGGTACACTTCTGACACTCCGGGTACACCTCAGCCTCCCAGGTACACCTCTGACACTCCAGGTACACCTCCGACACTCCCAGGTACACCCTCCCACACTCCCAGGTACACCCCTGACACTCCCAGGTACACTTCTCACACCTCCCAGGTACACCTCCGACACTCCCAAGTACACCTCTGACACTCCCAGGTGCACCTCTGACACTCCAGGTACACCTCTGACACTGCCAGGTACACTCGGCAATCCCAGGTACTCCTGTGACCTCCCAGGTACATCTCTGACACTCCCAGGTACATCTCTGACACTCCAGGTACACCTCTGACACTGCCAGGTACACCTCTGACAATCCCAGGTACTCTTGTGACACTCTCAGGTACATCTCTGACACTCCCAGGTACACCTCTGAAATTCCCAGGTACACCTCTGACCTCCCAGAACACCTCTGACATTCCCAGGTACACCTCTGACCTCCCAGGTACACCTCTGACACTCGTGGGGTACTCCTCTGTCCTCCCTAATACACCTCTAACACTCCAGGTGCACTGCTGACACTCCCAGGTACACCATGACACTGTCAGTTACACCTCGAACAATGCCAGTACACCTCCAGGCACAGCCAGGTACACCTCAGACACTCCCAGGTACACCTCAGACACTCCAAGGTTCACCTCTGACACTCCCAAGTGCACCTCCGACACTCCTGGCACCGTCTGACCTCCCAGGTACCTCAGACACTCCCAGGTACATCGCCTCCCAGATACACTGCTGACCTCCCGGTACACCTCTGACATTCCCAGGTACACCTCCGACACTCCCAGGTACACCTCTGACACTCCCAGGTGCACCTCTGACCTCCCAGGTACACCTCTGACACTCCCAGGTACCTCTGACACTCCCAGGTACACCTCTGACCTCCCAGGTACACCTCTGACACTCCCAGGTACATCTCTGTGCTGTTGCCTCCTGACACTGCCAGGTACACCTCTGACAATCCCAGGTACTCCTGTGACACTCTCAGGTACATCTCGACACTCATAGTGCACCTCTGAAATTCCCAGGTACACCTCTGACACTCCCAGAACACCTCTGACACTCCCAGGTACCTCTGACCTCCCAGGTACCTCTGACACTCGTGCTCACTCTGTCACTCCTGATGCACCCTCTAACACTCCCAGGTGCACCAGCTTGTCCCAGGTACACCATGACACTCCAGTTACACCTCTGGCAATGCAGGTACACCTCCAGACACTCCCAGGTACACCTCAGACACTCCCAGGTACACCTCCAGACACTCCCAAGGTTCACCTCTGACACTCCAAGTGCACCTCTGACATCTCCCAGGCTACCCTCTGACACTCCCAGGTACACCTCAGTACACCCAGGTACACCTCTGACACTCCCAGATACCTCTGACACTCCCAGGTACACCTCTGACACTCCCAGGTACACCTCTGACACTCCCAGGTACACCCCAGACACTCAGGTACACCTCCTGACCTCCCAGGTACACCTCCGACACTCCCAGGTACACCTCTGACACTCCCAGGCACCCTCTGACACTCCCAGGTACCTCTGACCTCCCAGGTACTCCTGGCCTCCTGGTGCTCCCTGCCATTCCTGGTACCTCCGATATTCCCAGTGCACCTCCGATATTCCCAGGTGCACCTCCAGCCTCCCAGGTACCTTTCAGACTCCCAGTGCTCCTGTGACACTCCCAGGTACATCTCTCAGCACTCCCAGGTACACTTCTCAACTCCCAGGTACACCCAGACACTCCTGGTACACCCCAGACACTCCCAGGTGACACTTCTCACTCCCAGGTACCTCCATGCTCCCAGGTACACCTCTCTGACACTCAGGTACATCTCTGACACTCCCAGGTACACCTCTGACACTGCCAGGTACCCTCTGACAATCCCAGGTACTCTCTTGACACTCTCAGGTACATCTCTGACACTCCCAGTGCCTCTGAAATTCCCAGGTACACCTCTGACACTCCCAGGTACACCTCTGACCTCCCAGGTACACCTCTGACACTCCCAGGTACACCTCTGACACTCCAGATACACCTCTGACACTCCCAGGTACACCTCTGACATCCCAGGTACACCTCCGACACTCCCAGGTACACTTCTGACACTCCCAGGTACACCTCCGACACTCCCAGGTGCCTCTGACACTCCCAGGTACACCACCCAGCTCTCAGGTACACCTCTGACCTCCCAGGTACACCCCAGACCTCTCCCAGGTACACTCTCACACTCCCAGGTACACCTCCGACACTCCCAAGTACACCTCTGACACTCCCAGGCACCTGTGATCTCCCAGTGCACCTCTGACCTCCCAGGTACACCTTGACCTCCCAGGTACACCTCAGCCTCCCAGGTACCTCCCTGACACTCCCAGGTACACTCTGACACTCCCCACCTCCGACGCTCCCAGGTACACCTCCGACACTCCCAGGTGCCACCTCTCCACACCTCCCAGGTACACCTGAACCTCCCAGGTTCACCGTGACACTCCCAGGTACACCTCTGACACTCCCAATGCACACCTCCAAGCCTCCTGGTGCACTTCTTACCTCCCAGGTACACCTCCGACACTCCCAGGTACACCTCTGACACTCCCAGGTACACCTCTGACCTCCCATGCACACGTCTGACCTCCCTGGGCACTCACTGACACTCACCAGGTACACCTCAGACACTCCAGGTACACCAGACTGCTCCCAGGTACCTCAGACCTCCCAGGCACACTTACATTCAAGAGCTACTCAACCTCCCAGATGCCTCTGACACTCCCAGGTACACCTCCTGACACTCCCAGGTACACCTCTCAGCTCCCAGGTACACCTCTGACCTCCCAGGTGCTCACTGACATTCCTGGTACACCTCAGGCTCCCAGGTACATCTCTGACACTCCCAGGCACCTCTGACACTCCCAGGCCTCTGACACTCCCAGGTACACCTTCGATACTCCCAGGTACACCTGACACTCTAGGTATTTCTCTGACACTTCCTGGGACATCTCCAGACAATCCCAGGTACACCATGACACTGCCAGGTACACCTCAGACACTGGGTACACCTCCAGACACTGGTACACCTCAGACACTCCTGGTGCACCTGTGACCTCCCAAGTACCTCTTTCACTCCCAGGCACACCTGACCTCCCAGGTACCTCAGACATTCCCATGTACACCGCTGACACTCCCAGGTACACCTGACACTCCAGGTACCTCTGGCCTCCCAGGCCTCCGACAAACCCAGGTACACCAGCACTCCTGGGTACACCTCTCCTCCCAGGTACCTCCACGACACTCCCAGGTACACCTCCGACCTCCCAGGTAAACCTCCCGTGCTCTAGGTACACCTCTGACACTCCCAGGTGCACCTCTGGCCTCCTAGGTATTCTCCTGACACTCCCTGGTACATCTCTGACACTTCCAGGTTCACCTCAGACACTCCCTGGTACACCTCCTGACACTCCCAGGTACACTTTTTCCTCCCTGGTTCTCCCCTGACACTCCCAGGTACCTCAAACCTCCCAGGTACCTCAGACACTCCCAGGTACACCTCCTGACACTCCCAGGTACACCTCAGACACTCCTAGGTACACCTCTGACACTCCCAGGTACACCTCCTGACACTCCCAGGCCACTCATCTTGACACTCTGGTACACCTCTGACACTCCAGGTACCCTCCTGACACTCCCAGGTACCTCCGACACTCCCAGGTACACCTCTGACACTCCCAGGCACACCTCTGGCCTCCCAGGTACCTCAGACATTCCTCGCACACCGCCTGACCTCCCAGGTACACCCCAACCTCCCAGCCTCTGACACTCCCAGGTACCTCAGACACTCCCAGGTACACCTCCAGACACTGCCAGGTACACCTCCAGACACTCCCAGGTACACCTCAGACACTCCAAGGTGCACCTCTGACCCTCGTCCCAGGCACACCTCTGACACTCCCAGGTACCTCCTGACTCTCCCAGGTACACCTCTGGCCTCCCAGGTACACCTCCACTCCCAGGTACACCTCCAACACTCCAGGTACCTTCTCCACACTCCCAGGTACACACAGCTCCCAGGCCTCCGACACTCCCAGGTACACCTCCGATACTCCCAGGTACACCTCCTGACACTCCCAGGTACACCTCCGACTTGCTCCCAGGTACACCTCCTGGCCTCCCAGTGCTCCACTGACCTCCCTGGTACCCCTGACACTCCCAGGTGCACCTCCAGCCTCCCAGGTACACCCTCTGACCTCCCAGGTTCTCCACTGACATTCCCAGGTACACCTCTGACACTCCCAGGTACTAACCTCCATGCCTCCCCAGGCGCTCCCAGGTACATCTCTGACACTCCCAGGTACACCTCTGACCTCCCAGGTACAACTCCGACACTCCGAGTAAACGTCCGTGCTCTAGGTACACCTCCAGCACTCCCAGG
This sequence comes from Homarus americanus, assembly GCF_018991925.1. NCBI lineage: Eukaryota > Metazoa > Arthropoda > Malacostraca > Decapoda > Nephropidae > Homarus > Homarus americanus. Next base: position 29,410 of record NW_024736215.1, read on the forward strand.
TACACCTCTGACACTCCTAGGTATTCCTCTGACACTCCTGTTTCACCTCCTAACCTCCCAGGTACACCTCCAGACACTCCAGGTACACCTCAGACCCTCCTAGGTACCTCAGACACTCCCAGAGCACCTCTGCACACTCCCAGGTACACCTCTGACACTCCCAGGTACCTCTGACACTCCAGGTACACCTCCGACACTCCTGGGTCTGCACTTCCCAACACTTCCCAGGTACTCCCCTGACACTCCTGGTACCCCTGAGCACTCCCAGGTACACCTCTGACACTCCCAGGTACACCTCTGACACTCCCAGGTAAACCTCAGACACTCC
>NW_024736216.1:0-30044 GCF_018991925.1 Homarus americanus
CTCTAATCGAGTATAACAAAGGCCCCTCATCGAGTCTACCAAAGGCCCCTCATCGAGTATAAGAAAGTCCCCTCATCGAATATAAGAAAGCCCCCTGATCGAATATAACAAAGTCCCCTGATCGAGTATAACAAATGCCCTTGATCGAGTATAACAAAGTCCCCAGGTCGAGTATAATAAATTTCCCTGATCGAGTATAACTAAGTCTCATGATCGAGTATAACACATCCCCGGATCGAGTATAACAAAGCCCAATCATCGAGTATACAAAGTCCCCTGAAGGTGTATAACAAAGTCCCCTGATCGAGTATAACAAAGTCCCCTGATCGAGTATAACACATCCCCTGACCGAGTATAACATATCCCCTGATCGTATATAACAAAGTCCCCTGGTCGAGATAGTAATGTCCCATGATCGAGTATAACAAAGCCCCCTCATCGAGTATGACAAAGGCTCCGGATGGAGTATAACAAAGACAGCTGATGGAGTATAACAAAGTCCCCTGGTCGAGTATAACAAAGGCCCCTCATCGAGTATAAGAAAGCCCCCTGATCGGATATTACAAAGTCCCTGATCGAGTATATCAAAGTCCCTAGATCGAGTATAACAAAGTCCCCTGGTCGAGTAAAAAAAGACTCCCATTCGAGTATAACAATGTCCCCTGATCGAGTATAACAAAGTCCCCTGATCGAGTATAACAAAGACCCCTGATCGAGTATAACAAAGTCCCCTAATCGAGTAAAACAAAGGCCCCTGGTCGAGTATAACAAAGTCCCCTGATCGAGGATAACAAAGCCCCCTGATCGAGTATAACAAAGTCCCCTGATCGAGCACAAAATAGTCCGCTGGTCGAGTATAACAAATCCCCTCATCGAGAATAACAAAGTCCCTTGATCGAGAATATCAAAGCCCCCTGGTCGAGTATAATAAAGGCCCCTCATGGAGTATAACAAAGTCTCATGATCTCGAATAACACAGTCCCCTGGTTCGAGTATAACAAAAGCCCTTGATCAAGTATAATAAAGGCCCCTCATCGAGTATAACAAAGTCCTCTAATCGAGTATAACAAAGGCCCCTCATCGAGTATAAGAAAGTCCCCTCATCGAGTATAAGAAAGTCCCCTCATCGAATATAAGAAAGCCCCCTGATCGAATATAACAAAGTCCCCTGATCGAGTATAACAAATGCCCTTGATCGAGTATAACAAAGTCCCCTGGTCGAGTATAATAAATTTCCCTGATCGAGTATAACTAAGTCTCATGATCGAGAATAACAAATTCCCATGGTTCGAGTATAACAAAATCCCCTGGTATGGTATAACAAAGGCCCCTGATCGAGTAAACAAGCGGCTCTGATCGAGTATAACAAAGTCCCCTGATAGAGTATAACAAAGTCCCATGGTCGAGTATAACAAAGTCACCTGATCGAGTATAACAAAGGCCACCGGTTGAGTATAACAAAGCCTCCTGATCGAGTATAAAAAAGTCCTCTGGTCGAGTATAACAAAGTCCCCTAATCGAGTATAACAAAGTCCCCTGGTCGACTATAACAAAGTCCCCTGGTCGAGTATTACAAAGTCCCCTGATCGAGTATAACAAAGTCCCCTGATCGAGTATATCAAATCCCCTTCATCGTGTATACCAAGATCCCCTGATCGAGTATAACAAATTCCCCTGGTCGAGTATAACAAAGTCCCCCTGGTTGAATATAACAATGGCTCATGATCGAGTATAACAAAGGCCTCTCATCGAGTAAACAAGCGGCTCTGATCGAGTATAACAAAGTCCCCTGATAGAGTATAACAAAGCCCTTTGATCGAGTATAACAAAGACCACTGGTCGAGCATAACAAAGGACCCTGGTCGAGTATAACAAAGTCTCCTCATCGAGTATAACAAAGCCCAATCATCGAGTATAAGAAAGTCCCCTGATGGAGTATAACAAAGTCCCCTAATCGAGTATAACAAAGTCCCATGATCGAGTATAACAAAGTATCCTGGTCGAGTAAAACAAAGTCCCTTGATCGAGAATAACAATGGCCCCTGATCGAGTATAACAGAGTCCCCTTATCGAGCATAACAAAGGCCCCTGGTCGAGTATAACAAAGCCCCCCTCATCGAATATTACAAAGTCCCTGATCGAGTATAACAAAGTCCCAAGATCGAGTATAACAAAGTCCCCTGGTCGAGTAAAAAAGACTCCTATTCGAGTATAACAATGTCCCCATATCGAGTATAACAAAGTCCCCTGATCGAGTATAACAAAGACCCCTGATCGAGATAACCAAAGCCCCTGATCGGTATATAACAGAGTCCTGATCAGGCACAAAAAAGTCCGTACAATTAGAGTATAGCAAATCCCTCGCCAAAGGAATAACAAAAAAAGTCCCTTGATCGAGAATATCAAAGCCCTGGTCGAGGTATAATAAAGGCCCCTCATGGAGTATAACAAAGTCTCATGATGTCAGATAACACAGTCCCCTGGTTCAGAGTATAACCAAAAACCCTTGATCAAGTATAACAAAAAGGCCCCTCATCGGAGTATAACAAGTCCTCTAATCGAGTATAACAAAGTCCCTTATCGAGTATATGGCCCAATCATCGAAATTATAACAAAGTCCCTGATCGAGAATAACAAAAGGCTCTAATCTCGTGTCCTAACAAAGTCCCCTGATCGAGTTTAGCAAAGGCCCTTGATCGAGTGTAACAAATGTCCCTCATCGAGTATAACAAAGTCCCCTAATCGAATATAACAAAGCCATCTGATCGAGTATAACAAAGTCCCCTGGTTGAATATAACAATGGCCCATGATTGAGTATAACAAAGGTCCCTCATCGAGTATAACAAAGGCCCCTCATCGAGTCTAACAAAGTCCCCTGATCGATTATGACAAAGGCCCTAGATCGAGTAAAACAAAGCCAAATCATCGAGAATAACAAAGTCCCCTAATCGAGTATAACAAAGTCCCCTGGTCGAGTATATCAAAGCCCCCTGATCGAGTATAACAAAGTCCCCTGATCGAGTATAACAAAGTCCTTTGGTCGAGCATAACAAAGGACCCTCATCGAGTATAACAAAGTCCCCTGATCGAGTATAACAAAGTCCCCTGGTCGAGTAAAACAAAGTCCCCTGATCGAGTATAACAAAGTCCCTTATCGAGCATAACAAAGGCCCCTGGTCGAGTATAACAAAGCCCCCCTTATCGAATATTACAAAGTCCACTGATCAAGTATAACAAAGTCCACTGATCGAGTATAACAAAGTCCCCTGGTCGAGTATAACAAAGGCCCCTCATGCAGTATAACAAAGACCCTGATGCAGTATAACAAAGTCCCCTGATCAAGGAAAACAAAGCCCCCTGATAGAGTATAACATAGTCCCCTGATCGAGTATAACAAAGTCCATTGATCGAGTATAACACATCCCCTGATCGAGTATAACATATCCCCTGATCGTGTATAACAAAGTTCCCTGGTCGAGTATAGTAATGTCCCCTGATCGAGTATAACAAAGCCTCCTGATCGAGTATAAAAAAGTCGCCTGGTCGAGTATAACAAAGTCCCTGATCGAGTATAACAAAGTCCTCTGATCGAATATAACAAAGTCCCCTAATCGAGTATAACAAAGGCCTTTGATCGAGTATAATAAAGGCCATTAATCGAGTTTAACAAAGTCCCTTGGTCGAGAATAACAAAGCCCCTGATCGAGTAAAACAAAGTCCCCCGATCGAGTATAAGAAAGTTCTCTGATCGTGTATAACAAAGTCCCCCGATCGAATATAACAAAGGCCCCTGATCGAGTATAACAAAGTCCCCTGGTCGCGTATAACAAAGTCCCCTTATCGAGTATAACAAAGTCCCCTTGTCAAGTATTACAAATTCCCCTGATCGAGAATAACAAAGTCCCCTGGTCGAGTATAACCAAGGCCCCTGATCGAGAATAACAAAGTCCTCTCATCGAATATAACAAAGTCCCCTTATCGAGCATAACAAAGGCCCCTGGTCGAGCATAACAAAGCCCCCCAGATCAAATAATACAAAGTCCCCTGATCAAGTATAACAAAGTCCCCTGTTCGAGTATAAAAAAATCCCCTGGTCGAGTATAACAAAGGCCCATAATGGAGCAAAACAAAGTGCCTGATGGAATATAACAAAGTCCCCTGATCGAGGAAAACAAGGCCCCTGATCGAGTATAACAAAGTCCCCTGATCGAGTATAACAAAGGGCCCTGATCGAGTATAAAAAATTCCCCTGATCGAGCCTAACAAAGACCCCTGGTCGAGTATAACAAAACCACCTGATCGAATATAACAAAGTCCCATGGTTGAGTATAACCAAGCCCCCTGATCGTGTATAGCAAAATCCCCTGATCGAGTATAACAAATTCCCCTGATCGAGTATTACAAAGGCCCCCGGTTGAGTATAACAAAGCCTCCTGACTGAGTATGACAAAGTCCCCTGATCGAATATAACACATCCCCTGATCGAGTATAACATATCCCCTGATCGTGTATAACAAAGTTCCCTGGTCGAGTATAGTAGTGTCCCCTGATCGAGTATAACAAAGGCCCCTCATCGAGAATAACAAAGTCCCCTGATCGAGTATAACAAAGTCCATTGATCGAGTATAACACATCCCCTGATCGTGTATAACAAAGTTCCCTGGTCGAGTATAGTAATGTCCCCTGATCGAGTATAACAAAGGCTCCTGATCGAGTATAACAAAGTCCCCTGGTCGAGTATAACAAAGTCCCTGATCGAGTATAACAAAGTCCTCTGATCGAATATAACAAAGTCCCCCAATCAGGTATAACAAAGGCCCTTGATCGAAAAGGTACAATAAAGGCGGCTAATCGGGTTTAACAAAGAATCCCCTTGGTCGAGTATAACCAAAGCCTAAGTCAAGGTAAAACAAAGTCCCCCGATCCAGTATAAAGAAAGTTTCTCTGATCGTGTATAACCAAAAGTCCCCCCCGATCAAAAATATAACAAAGGCCCCTGATCGAGTATAACAAAGTCCCCTGGTCGAGTATAACAAAGTCCCCTTATCGAGTATAACAAAGTCCCCTTGTCAAGTATTTCAAATTCCCCTGATCGAGTATAATAAAATCCCCTGGTCGAGTATAACAAAGGCCCCTAATGGAGCAAAACAAAGTCCCTGATGGAGTATAACAAAGTCCCCTGATCGAGGAAAACAAGGCCCCTGATCGAGTATAACCAAGCCCCCTGATCGTGTATAGCAAAGTCCCCTGATCGAGTATAACAAATTCCCCTGATCGAGTATTACAAAGGCCCCCGGTTGAGTATAACAAAGCCTCCTGACTGAGTATGACAAAGTCCCACTGATCGAATATAACACATTCCCTGATCGAGTATAACATATCCCCTGATCGTGTATAACAAAGTTCCCTGGTCGAGTATAGTAGTGTCCCCTGATCGAGTATAACAAATTCCCCTGGTTCGAGTATAAGAAAAGCCCCTGATATAGTATAACAAAGGCCCCTGATTGAGCATAACAAAGCCCCCTGATCATGTTTAAAAAAATCCCCTGTTCGAGTAGAGCAAAGGCCCTTGATCGAGTATAACAAATGCCCCTCATCGAGTCCAACAAAGTCCCGTAATCGATTACAAAAAGGCTCTTCATCGAGTATAACAAAGCCCAATCATCGAGTATAACAAAGTCCACTGATCGAGTATAACAAAGTCCTCTGGTCGAGGAAAACAAAGCCCCCTGATCAAGTATAACAAAGTCCCCTGATTGAGTATAACAAAGTCCCCTGGTTGACCATAACAAAGGCCCATGGTCGAGTATAACAAAGTCCCCTAATCGAATATAACAAAGCCCTTTGAACGAGTATAACAAAGGCCACTGGTCGAGCATAAAAAAGGACCCTGGTCGAGTATAACAAAGTTCCCTGATCGAGTATAACAAAGCCCAATCATCAAGTATAACAAAGTCCCCTTATCGAGTATAACAAAGTCCCCTGATCGAGCATAACAAAGGCCACTGGTCGAGCATAACAAATGACCCTGATCGAATATAACAAAGCCCAATCATCGAGTATAACAAAGTCCCCTGATCGAGTATAATAAAGGCCCTGATCGAGTATAACAAAGTCACATGATCGAGTATAACAAATTCCCCTGGTTCGAGTATAACGAAGTCCCCTGGTTGACCATACCAAAGGTCCCTGGTCGAGTATAACAAAGTCCCCTAATCGAATATAACAAAGCCCCCTGATCGAGTATAACAAAGTCCCCTGATTGAATATAACAATGGCCCATGATCGAGTATAACATGTCCCCTGATCGTGTATAGCAGGTTCCCATGGTCGAGTATAGTAATGTCCCCTGATCAGGTATAACAAAGCCTCTGGTCAGGTATAACAAGTCCCTGGTCGAGTATAACAAAGTCCCTGATCGAGAGTATAACAAAAGTCCTCTGATCGAGTATAACAAAGTCCCCTAATCGAGTATAACAAAGGCCCTTGATCGAGTATAATAAAGGCCATTAATCGAGTTTAAACAAAGTCCCTTGGTCGAGTATAACAAAGCCCCTGATCGAGTAAAACAAAGTCCCCCGATCGAGTATAAGAAAGTTCTCTGATCGTGTATAACAAAGTCCCCCGATCGAATATAACAAAGGCCCCTGATCGAGTATAACAAAGTCCCCTGGTCGAGTATAACAAAGTCCCCTTATCGAGTATAACAAAGTCCCCTTGTCAAGTATTTCAAATTCCCCTGATCGAGTATAATAAAATCCCCTGGTCGAGTATAACAAAGGCCCCTAATGGAGCAAAACAAAGTCCCTGATGGAGTATAACAAAGTCCCCTGATCGAGGAAAACAAGGCCCCTGATCGAGTATAACCAAGCCCCCTGATCGTGTATAGCAAAGTCCCCTGATCGAGTATAACAAATTCCCCTGATCGAGTATTACAAAGGCCCCCGGTTGAGTATAACAAAGCCTCCTGACTGAGTATGACAAAGTCCTGATCGAGTATAACAAATTCCCCTGGTTCGAGTATAAGAAAAGCCCCTGATATAGTATAACAAAGGCCCCTGATTGAGCATAACAAAGCCCCCAGATCAGGATGAAAAAAATCCCCTGTTCGAGTATAGCAAAGGCCCTTGATCGAGTATAACAAATGCCCCTCATCGAGTCCAACAAAGTCCCCTAATCGATTACAAAAAGGCTCTTGATCGAGTATAACAAAGCCCAATCATCGAGTATAACAAAGTCCACTGATCGAGTATAACAAAGTCCCCTGGTTGACCATAACAAAGGCCCCTGGTCGAGTATAACAAAGTCCCCTAATCGAATATAACAAAGCCCCCTGAACGAGTATAACAAACGCCACTGGTCGAGCACAAAAAAGGACCCTGGTCGAGTATAACAAAGTTCCCTGATCGAGTATAACAAAGCCCAATCATCGAGTATAACAAAGTCCCCTGATCGAGTATAACAAAGTCCCCTGGTCGAGCATAACAAAGTCCCTTGATCGAATATAAAAAAGTCCCCTTATCGAGTATAACAAAGCCCAATCATCGAGTATAACAAAGGACCCTGGTCGAGTATAACAAAGTCCCCTGATCGAGAATAACAAAGGCTCCTAATCGAGTCTAACAAAGTCCCCTGATCGAGTTTAGCAAAGGCCCTTGATCGAGTGTAACAAATGTCCCTCATCGAGTATATCAAAGTCCCCTAATCGAATATAACAAAGCCCCCTGATCGAGTATAACAAAGTCCACTGGTTGAATATAACAATGGCCCATGATTGAGTATAACAAAGGCCCCTCATCGAGTATAACAAAGGCCCCTCATCGAGTCTAACAAAGTCCCCTGATCGATTATGACAAAGGCCCTAGATCGGCAAAACAAAGCCAACCATCGAGAATAATAAAGTCTCTAATCGAGTATAACAAAGTCACCTGGTCGAGAAACCAAAAGCCCCTGATCGAGTATAACAAAGTCCCCTGATCGAGTATAACAAAGTCCTTTTGGTCGAGTATAAATAGCACCCTAATGAGTATATAACAAAGTCCCCTGATCGATTATGACAAAGGCCCTAGATCGAGTAAAACAAAGCCAAATCATCGAGAATAACAAAGTCCCCTAATCGAGTATAACAAAGTCACCTGGTCGAGTAAATCAAAGCCCCCTGATCGAGTATAACAAAGTCCCCTGATCGAGTATAACAAAGTCCTTTGGTCGAGTATAACAAAGGACCCTCATCGAGTATAACACAGTCCCCTGATCGATTATGACAAAGGCCCTAGATCGAGTAAAACAAAGCCAAATCATCGAGAATAACAAAGTCCCCTAATCGAGTATAACAAAGTCACCTGGTCGAGTATATCAAAGCCCCCTGATCGAGTATAACAAAGTCCCCTGATCGAGTATAACAAAGTCCTTTGGTCGAGCATAACAAAGGACCCTCATCGAGTGTAACACAGTCCCCTGGTCGAATATTACAAAGTCCAGTGATCAAGTATAACAAAGTCCCCTGATCGAGTATAACAAAGTCCCCTGGTCGAGTTTAACAAAGGCCCCTCATGCAGTATAACAAAGACCCTGATGGAGTATAACAAAGTCCCCTGATCAAGGAAAACAAAGCCCCCTGATCGAGTATAACAAAGTCCCCTGATCGAGTATAACAAAGTCCATTGATCGAGTATAACACATCCCCTGATCGAGTATAACATATCCCCTGATTGTGTATAACAAAGTTCCCTGGTCGAGTATAGTAATGTCCCCGGATCGAGTATAACAAAGCCTCCTGATCGAGTATAACAAAGTCCCCTGGTCGAGTATAACAAAGTCCCTGATCGAGTTTAACAAAGTCCTCTGATCGAGTATAACAAAGTCCTCTGGTCGAGGAAAACAAAGCCCCCTGATCAAATATAACAAAGTCCCCTCATTAAGTATAACAAAGTCCCCTGGTTGACCATAACAAAGGCCCCTGGTCGAGTAAAACAAAATCCCCTAATCGAATATAACAAAGCCCCCTGAACGAGTATAACAAAGGCCACAGGTCGAGCACAAAAAAGGACCCTGGTCGAGTATAACAAAGTTCCCTGATCGAGCTTAACAAAGCCCAATCATCGAGTATAACAAAGTCCCCTGATCGAGTATAACAAAGTCCCCTGGTCGGCATAACAAAGTCCCCTGATCGAGGCAATGAAAAGTCCCCTATCGAGTGTAACAAAGCCTAATCATCGAAAGTATAACAAAAGGACCCTGGTCGAGTATACAAAGGCCCCCTAATGAGTCTAACAAAGTCCCCTGATCGATGGTGATAGCGCCCCAGACTGGCAAACAAAGCCAAAATCATCGATAGAATAACAAAGTCCCCTAATCGAGTATAACAAAGTCCCTGATCCAGTATAACAAAGTCCCTGCGGTCGAGCAAAAACAAAGTCCCCATCAGAGTATAACAAAGTCCCCTTTATCGAGCATAACAAAGGCCCTCTGGTCGAGATGCACAAAGCCCCTCGATCATCGAATATTACAGTCCACTGACTGGCAATGTTCAATGACCGAGTATAACAAAGTCCCCTGTCGAGTATAACAAAGGCCCTCATGCAGTATAACAAAGTGACCCTGATGCAGTATAACAAAAGTCCCCTTGATCAAGGAAAAAACAAAGCCCCCCTGATAGAGTATAATATAGTCCCCGGATCGAGCATAACAAAGTCCACGCTGATCGAGTATAACACATCCCTGATCGAAGTATATAACATATCCTGATCGTACATGCAATTAAAGTTCCTGGTCGAGTATAGTAATGTCCCCTGATCGAGGCGGCCAAAAAGCCTCCTGATCGAGTATAACAAAGTCCCCTGATCGAGTATAACAAAGTCCTCTGATCGAGTATAACAAAGTCCCCTAATCGAGTATAACAAAGGCCCTTGATCGAGTATAATAAAGGCCATTAATCGAGTTTAACAAAGTCCCTTGTTCGAGTATAACAAAGCCCCTGATCGAGTAAAACAAAGTCCCCCGATCGAGTATAAGAAAGTTCTCTGATCGTGTATAAGAAAGTCCCCCGATCGAACATAAAAAAGGCCCCTGATCGAGTATAACAAATTCCCGTGGTCGAGTATAACAAAGTCCCCTTATCGAGTATAACAAAGTCCTCTTGTCAAGTATTACAAATTCCCCTGACCGAGTATAACAAAGTCCCCTGGTCGAGTATAACCAAGGCCCCTGATCGAGAATAACAAAGTCCTCTGATCGAATATAACAAAGTCCCTTTATCGAGCATAACAAAGGCCCTGGTCGAGCATAACAAAGCCCCCCAGATCAAATAATACAAAGTCCCCTGATCAAGTATAACAAAGTCCCCTGATCGAGTATAACAAAATCCCCTGGTCGAGTATAACATAGGCCCCAAATGGAGCAAAACAAAGTCCCTAATGGAGTATAACAAAGTCCCCTGATCGAGGAAAACAAGGCCCCTGATCGAGTATAACAAAGTCCCCTGATCGAGTATAACAAAGGCCCCTGATCGAGTATAACAAATTCCCCTGATCGAGCCTAACAAAGACCCCTGGTCGAGTATAACAAAACCACCTGATCGAATATAACAAAGTCCCATGGTTGAGTATAACCAAGCCCCCTGATCGCGTATAGCAAAGACCCCTGAAAGAGTATAACAAATTCCCATGATCGAGTATTACAAAGGCCCCCGGTTGAGTATAACAAAGCCTCCTGACTGAGTATGACAAAGTCCCCTGATCGAATATAACACATCCCCTGAGTATAACATATCCCCTGATCGTGTATAACAAAGTTCTCTGGTCGAGTATAGTAGTGTCCCCTGATCGAGTATAACAAATTCCCCTGGTTCGAGTATAAGAAAAGCCCCTGATATAGTATAACAAAGGCCCCTGATTGAGCATAACAAAGCCCCCTGATCAGGTTTAACAAAATCCCCTGATCGAGTATAGCAAAGGCCCTTGATCGAGTATAACAAATGCCCCTCATCGATTATAACAAAGCCCCTTAATCGAGTATAACAAAGTCCCCTGTTTGAATATAACAATGGCCCATTAGGGTGTGTCATAGGAGGGAAGATGAGCTAAAACTAATGGCCCATCACTTTTTTGGTAGATTTTAGTTTATATAAACAGCAAATAATTTCAGTTTTAATATTTTGCAACCTTTTGCTAGGTAAATTTTAGCGTGAAATTTATCGAAAATCTAACGTACAGCTGCATTAGTGCATTACAATTAAATAGTGAACATTGCTTTCTGACTTCATTCTTTAACAACCCAACTAACAATATTTTTTTCTGTTTCACATTCTGATGCATTTATAAGTTGATAATATTTGCGATGGCTGCTTGTGTCAGGACGAGGAACCAAAAATCCAGCCATCTCAGTCACTATCTTGGGTCTGGGAGAGGAAACTCCTGAAGTCAGGTTGCCTACATTGAGAGAGATGCTTTGAATGCAGTGTTTTTAATCAGGCAAATCAGTGAAAAGAACCAAAAAAGAACTTACACAAAACAAAGACATTGCCAGTGATATGACCAAAGCTGTCTTGGCACAGTACACTCTGGCTAACGCTCAGTTCAAGCCTCCAGTCATAACAAGTCAGAAAGATTAGTGAGAGACTGCTAGCCAGTTGGGAAAAGGCAAGAGATATCTCTCTTGGGAGAGGAAAACTTGCAGTTAAGGACAGCTTTGCCAAGCAACTGGACCAGTTATTTGACATAATTACTTGCAAGTGCCCAATTGTTCTCTGTCCTGAGTTTGGATGCGATCGTGACTGTAAATCCGGGAGCCCACATCTCCTGTAATTGCAAGCGTGAACTGAAGATTCACCAATGATCAGACTTTAGCATTTGTCCAAAAGCACAGAGAGAAGACTGGCAGTATAGGGGCTCTCATGATTTCTTCAAGATATTCCGGAGTCAAGAGACAGGGAGCTGCCACAGAGAGAGACAGAAGAGGAGAAGAGTTGCCGAGGAAAAGAGACTTGAGAAGGCCCAGGGTGAGGTAAAAAAGGCCGATGATTGGAGTCAAGCTGATTCAGAGTTTAATGACTTCCCCATGGCTGATCCGAGTGCTGACCAGGAGAATGGTGACTTTGTCCCTAACCCAGAAAATAATGATCCCAAACCTTCCAGCATAAGATTCGAAATAGGAAAGATATCCCGAGCATAGCTCTGGCCAGCATGCGACACCACACTTTTTGATGAAAAACAGTGTATTTTACTTAGTTTTACTTCTTCTCACGGAAAACATTCACTTTCAGATGATAAGCTGTGTAATTTAGTTAGTTTTACTTTTTTCACGGAAAACACTCTGTTTTAGATGAAAACAATATATTTAGTTTGATTTTACTTCTTTTCACGGAAAACACTCTGTTTTAGATAAAATACAATGTATTTTAGTTAGTTTTACTTATTTTCACGGAAAACGCTCAATTTCTTTAAAAAAAACACACTTTTTTCTTCAGTTGTACTTCTTTTGAAAGATAAGCCTTGTTTTCTGTTACGAAACCCAGTTTTAATTCTTTTCAGGGAAAACAATCACTTCTAGATAAAAAACAGTGAATTTTAGTTAGTTTTACTTGTTTTCGCCGAAAACACTCAGTTTTAGATGAAAAAGGGTGTTTTTTAGTTAGTCTGTTTTAGACTCAGTTGTACTTCTTTTCATAGATAAGCCTTGTTTTCTGTTCCGAAACCCAGTTGTACCCAATTTTACTTCTTTTCAAGGAAAACAATCACTTCTTGATAAAAATCAATGAATTTTAGTGAGTTTTACTTGTTTTCCCCGAAAACACTCAGTTTTAGATAAAAAACAATGTATTTTATTATTTTCTATTCCTTTCACGGAAAACACTTAATTTCTTTTCAAAACACTAACTGTAAATGGCGTTAAACGTGCTTCAAATAGCGTTAAAGTAACTTTAAATTGCGTTTACCAAATTTTAAATGGCGTGAAACAAATTTCAAATGGCGTTAAACTAACTTCAATAGGCATTAAACGAACTTCAAATGGAATAAACTAACTTCATATGGCGTTAAACAAACTTTAAATGTAGTGAAACTAACTTTAGATGGCGTTAGATGTGCTTCAAATGGCAGTAAATGTTCTTGAAATGGCGTTAAACTAACTTCAAATGGCGTTAAAATAACTTTGAATGACATTAAACTAACTTCATATGGCATTAAATCAACTTCAAATGTCGTTAAACAAACTTTAAATGAAGTGAAACTAACTTTAAATGGCGTTAGAAGTGTGCTTCAAATGGCAGTAAACGTTCTTGAAATGGCGTTAAACTAACTTCAAATGGCGTTAAAATAACTTTTAATTATGTTAAATTAACTTTATATGGCGTTAAACTAACTTGAAATGGCGTTAAACTAACTTGAAATGGCGTTAAACTAACTTCAACTGGCGTTAAACTAACTTCAAAAGGCGTTAAACTAACTTCAAATTACGTTAAACTAACTTCAAATGGCGTCTAACTAACTTCATATGGCATTAAACTAACTTCAGATGGCATTAAATTAACTTGAAATGACGTAAAACTAACTTTAAATGGCGTTAGACTAACTTTAAATGGCATTAAACTAACTTCAAATGGCGTGAAACTAACTTTAAATGCCTTTAAATGCGCTTTATATGGAGTAAAAATAACCTAAAATGGCGTTAAACTAACTTCAAATGGCGCTTAACTAACATTAAATGGGGTTCAACTAACTTTAAATGTCATTAAATAAGCTTTAAATGGCATTAAACTAACTTCAAATGGCGTTAAACTAACATTAAATGGCGTTAAACAAACTTTCAATGAAGTGAAACTAAATTTAAATGGCGTTAAACGTGCTTCAAATTGCAGTAAACGTTCTTCAAATGACGTTAAACTAACTTCATATGGCGTTAAACTAACTTTAAATGGCGTTAAACTAACTTTAAATGGCGTTAAACTAACTTTAAATGGCGTTATTCAAACTTTAAATGGATTGAAACTAACTTTAAATGGCGTTAAACTAGCTTCAAATGGCGTTAGGCTAACTTCAAACGGTGTTAAATTAACTTCAAATGGTATTAAACTAACTTCAAATGGCATTAAACTAACTTCAAATGGCGTTAAACTAACTTCAAATGATATTAAATTAACTCCAAAAGGCATTAAACTAACTTCAAATGGCGTTAAACTAACTTCAAATGATATTAAACTAACTTCAAATGGCATTAAACTAACTTCAAATGGCGTTAAACTAACTTCAAATGGCGTTAAACTAACTTTAAATGGCATTAAACTAACTTCAAATGGTATTAAACTAACTTCAAAAGTCGTTAAACTAACTTTAAATGGCAGTAAAGTAACTTCAAATGTCATTAAACTAACTTCAAATGGCAGTAAACGTTCTTCAAATGGCGTTAAACTAAATTTAAATGGCGTTAAACTAACTTTAAATGGATTGAAACTAACTTAAAATGGCGTTAAATACGCATTATATGGAGTAAAACGGACTTTAAATGGCATTAAATAAAATTTAAATGGCATTAAACTAACTTCAAATGGTGTTCACCTAACTTTAAATGGCGTGCAACTTACTTTAAATAGCGTTCAACTACCTATAAATGGCGTTAAATGGCATTGAACGAACTTTAAATAGCGTTAAACTAACTTCAAATGGCGTTAAGCTAACTTTAAATGGCGTTAAACTAACTTCAACTGGCGAAAAACTTACTTCAAATTGCTTTAAACTAACTTCAAATGACATTAAACTAACTTCAAATGGCATTAAACTAACTTCAGATGGCGTTAAACTAGCTTCAAATGGCGTTAAACTAACTTTAAATGGCATTAAACAAACTTCAAATGGTGTTAAACTAACTTCAAAAGGCGTTAAACTAACTTCAAATGGCATTAAACTAACTTCAAAAGGCATTAAACTGACTTCAAATGGCGTTAAACTAACTTCAAATGGCTTTAAACAAACATTAATTGACGTGAAACTAACTTTAAATAAGTTAAACGTGCTTCAAATGGCATTAAACATGTTTCAAATGGCATTAAACATGTTTCAAATGGCGTTAAACTGACATTAAATTGCGTTAAAGAAATTTTAAATGGCGTGAAACAAACGTTAAATGGCGTTAATGAATTTTAAACGGCGATAAACTAACTCTAAATGGCGTTAAACTATCTTTAAATGGCGTTCAACTAACTTTAAATGGGGTTCAACCAATGTTAATGGCGTTAAACTATCATTAAATGTCATTAAACAAACTTTAAATGGCATTAAACTAGCTTCAAATGTCATTAAACTAACACTAAATGGGTTAAACTTACTTTAAATGGCGTTAAACTAACTTCAAAAGGCGTTAAACAAGCGTTAAATGGTGTTAATCTAAATTCACATGTCGTTAAACTAACTTTAAATGGCGTTAAACTAACTGCAAATGACGTTAAACTAACTTCAAATTGCGTTAAACTAACTTTTAATGGAGTTAAACTTACTGCAAATGACGTTAAACTTACTTCAAATGGCGTTAAACTAACTTGAAATGACGTATAACTAACTTAAAATGAAGTTAAACTAACGTAAATGGCATTAAACTAACTTCAAATGGTGTTAAACTAACTTCAAAAGGCGTTAAACTAACTTTAAATGGCATTAAACTAACTTCATATGGCATTAAACTAACTTCAAAAGGCGTTAAACTAAGTTTAAATGGTATTAAACTAACTTCAAATCGCGTTAAACTAACTTTTAATGGCGTTAAACTAACTGCAAATGACGTTAAACTAACTTCAAATGGCGTTAAACTAACTTGAAATGACGTATAACTAACTTTAAATGGCGTTAAACTAACTATAAATGGCATTAAACTAACTTCAAATGGTGTTAAACTAACTTCAAAAGGTGTTCAACTAACTTTAAATGGCATTAAACTAACTTGAAGTGGCGTTAAACTAACTGTAAATGGCGTTAAACGTGCTTGAAATGGCAGTAAACGTTCTTCAAATGGCGTTAAAATAACTTCAAATGGCGTTAAACTAACTTCAAATGGTGTTTAACTAACTTCAAAAGGCGTTAAACTAACTTTAAATGGCATTAAACTAACTTCATATGGCATTAAACTAACTTCAAAAGGCGTTATACTAAGTTTAAATGGTATTAAACTAACTTCAAATCGCGTTAAACTAACTTTTAATGGCGTTAAACTAACTGCAAATGACGTTAAACTAACTTCAAATGGCGTTAAACTAACTTGAAATGACGTATAACTAACTTTAAATGGCGTTAAACTAACTTTAAATGGCATTAAACTAACTTCATATGGCATTAAACTAACTTCAAAAGGCGTTATACTAAGTTTAAATGGTATTAAACTAACTTCAAATCGCGTTAAACTAACTTTTAATGGCGTTAAACTAACTGCAAATGACGTTAAACTAACTTCAAATGGCGTTAAACTAACTTGAAATGACGTATAACTAACTTTAAATGGCGTTAAACTAACTTTAAATGGCATTAAACTAACTTGAAGTGGCGTTAAACTAACTGTAAATGGCGTTAAACGTGCTTGAAATGGCGTGTAAATGGCAGTAAACGTCTTCAAATGGCGTTAAAATAACTTCAAATGGCGTTAAACTAACTTTAAATTGCATAAACAAACTTCAAATAGCGTGAAACAAACGTTAAATAGCGTTAAATGCGTTTCAAATTTCGTTAAACTAACTTCAAATGGCATTAAACTAACTTCAAATGGTGTTAAGCTAACTTTAAATGGCGTTAAACTAACTGCAAATGACGTTAAACTAACTTCAAATGTCATTAAACTAACTTCACAAATGGCATTAAACTTAACTCAAAAGGCGCAACTAACTCTTCTTCATAAATGACGTTAAATCCAATTTCTTCAAATGGCGTCTAACTTACTTCAAATGGCATTAAACTAACTTCAGATGGCATTAGATTAATCTCTTGAAATAACGTGTAAACTAACTTTAAATGGCGTTGATTGAATCTTAAATGGCAATAACTAATCCCCCGTTAGCGTGAAATCCAAATTTTAAATGCCTTTAAACGCTTTCTTTTATATGGTGCAAAAGAATCTACGGTAAAATGGCGTTAAACTAACTTCAAATGCTAAACTAACATTAAATTTTATGTTAAACAAACTTTGCTCGAAGAAGAAATTAAATGGCGCTAAACGCTTCAAATTTTGCAAACGTTCTTCAAATGACGTTAAAAACTTCATATGGCGTTAAACTAACTGCAAATGGCGCTTAACTAACATTAAATGGGGTTCAACTAACTTTAAATGTCATTAAATAAGCTTTAAATGGCATTAAACTAACTTCAAATGGCGTTAAACTAACATTAAAATTTAAATGGCGTTAAACGTGCTTCAAATTGCAGTAAACGTTCTTCAAATGACGTTAAACTAACTTCATATGGCGTTAAACTAACTTTAAATGGCGTTAAACTAACTTTAAATGGCGTTAAACTAACTTTAAATGGCGTTATTCAAACTTTAAATGGATTGAAACTAACTTTAAATGGCGTTAAACTAGCTTCAAATGGCGTTAAGCTAACTTCAAATGGTGTTAAATTACTTCAAATGGTATTAAACTAACTTCAAATGGCATTAAACTAACTTCAAATGGCGTTAAACTAACTTCAAATGATATTAAATTAACTTCAAATGGCATTAAACTAACTTCAAATGGCGTTAAACTAACTTCAAATGATATTAAACTAACTTCAAATGGCATTAAACTAACTTCAAATGGCGTTAAACTAACTTCAAATGGCGTTAAACTAACTTTAAATGGCATTAAACTAACTTCAAATGGTATTAAACTAACTTCAAAAGTCGTTAAACTAACTTTAAATGGCAGTAAAGTAACTTCAAATGTCATTAAACTAACTTCAAATGGCAGTAAACGTTCTTCAAATGGCGTTAAACTAACTTCAAATGGCGTTAAACTAAATTTAAATGGCGTTAAACTAACTTTAAATGGATTGAAACTAACTTAAAATGGCGTTAAATACGCATTATATGGAGTAAAACGGACTTTAAATGGCATTAAATAAAATTTAAATGGCATTAAACTAACTTCAAATGGTGTTCACCTAACTTTAAATGGCGTGCAACTTACTTTAAATAGCGTTCAACTACCTATAAATGGCGTTAAATGGCATTGAACGAACTATAAATAGCTTTAAACTAACTTCAAATGGCGTTAAGCTAACTTCAAATGGCGTTAAACTAATGCAACTGGCGTAAAACTTACTTCAAATTGCTTAAACTAACTTCAAATGACATTAAACTAACTTCAAATGGCATTAAACTAACTTCAGATGGCGTTAAACTAACTTCAAATGGCGTTAAACTAACTTTAAATTGCATTAAACACACTTCAAATGGTGTTAAACTCACTTCAAAAGGCGTTAAACTAACTTTAAATGGCATTAAACTAACTTCAAATGGCATTAAACTAACTTCAAAAGGCATTAAACTGACTTCAAATGGCGTTAAACTAACTTCAAATGGCTTTAAACAAACATTAATTGACGTGAAACAAACTTTAAATAAGTTAAACGTGCTTCAAATGGCATTAAACATGTTTCAAATGGTATTAAACATGTTTCAAATGGCGTTAAACTAACATTAAATTGCGTTAAAGAAATTTTAAATGGCGTGAAACAAACGTTAAATGGCGTTTAATGAATTTTAAACGGCGATAAACTAACTCTAAATGGCGTTAAACTATCTTTCAATGGCGTTCAACTAACTTTAACTGGCATTCAACTAACTTTAAATGGTGTTCAACCAATGTTAATGGCGTTTAACTATCATTAAATGTCATTAAACAAACTTTAAATGGCATTAAACTAGCTTCAAATGTCATTAAACTAACACTAAATGGGTTAAACTAACTTTAAATGGCGTTAAACTAACTTTAAATGGCGTTAAACGTGCTTCAAATGGTGGTAAACTAACATTAAATGGCGTTATACTTGCTTTAAATATTGTTAAATGCGCTTCAAATGGCGTGAAATTGACTTTAAAGGGCGTTAGACTAACTTTAAATGTCGTTAAACTAACTTTAAATAGCGTTCAACTAACTATAAATGGCGTTGAACTAACTTAAAATGACGTTCAACTTACTTTAAATGGCGTTAAACTAACTTCAAAAGGCGTTAAACAAACGTTAAATGGTGTTAATCTAACTTCACATTTCGTTAAACTAACTTTAAATGGCGTTAAACTAACTGCAAATGACGTTAAACTAACTTCAATTTGCGTTAAACTAACTTTTAATGGCGTTAAACTTACTGCAAATGACGTTAAACTAACTTCAAATGGCGTTAAACTAACTTGAAATGACGTATAACTAACATAAAATGAAGTTAAACTAACGTAAATGGCATTAAACTAACTTCAAATGGCGTTAAACTAACTTCAAAAGGCGGTAAACTAAGTTTAAATGGTATTAAACTAACTTCAAATCGCGTTAAACTAACTTTTAATGGCGTTAAACTAACTGCAAATGACGTTAAACTAACTTCAAATGGCGTTAAACTAACTTGAAATGATGTATAACTAACTTTAAATGGCGTTAAACTAACTTTAAATGGCATTAAACTAACTTCAAATGGTGTTAAACTAACTTCAAATGGCGTTAAACTAACTTGAAATGATGTATAACTAACTTTAAATGGCGTTAAACTAACTTTAAATGGCATTAAACTAACTTCAAATGGTGTTAAACTAACTTCAAAAGGTGTTCAACTAACTTTAAATGGCATTAAACTAACTTGAAGTGGCGTTAAACTAACTGTAAATGGCGTTAAACGTGCTTGAAATGGCAGTAAACGTTCTTCAAATGGCGTTAAAATAACTTCAAATGGCGTTAAACTAACTTCAAATGGTGTTAAACTAACTTCAAAAGGCGTTAAACTAACTTTAAATGGCATTAAACTAACTTCATATGGAATTAAACTAACTTCAAAAGGCGTTATACTATGTTTAAATGGTATTAAACTAACTTCAAATCGCGCTAAACTAACTTTTAATGGCGTTAAACTAACTGCAAATGACGTTAAACTAACTTCAAATGGCGTTAAACTAACTTGAAATGACGTATAACTAACTTTAAATGGCGTTAAACTAACTTTAAATGGCATTAAACTGACTTCAAATGGTGTTAAACTAACTTTAAAAGGTGTTAAACTAACTTTAAATGGCATTAAACTAACTTGAAGTGGCGTTAAACTAATTGTAGATGGCGTTAAACGTGCTTGAAATGGCAGTAAACGTTCTTCAAATGGCATTAAAATAACTTCAAATGGCGTTAAACTGACTTTAAATTGCATAAACAAACTTCAAATAGCGTGAAACACACGTTAAATAGCGTTAAATGCGTCTCAAATTTCGTTAAACTAACTTCAAATGGCATTAAACTAACTTCAAATGGTGTTAAGCTAACTTTAAATGGCGTTAAACTAACTGCAAATGACGTTAAACTAACTTCAAATGTCGTTAAACTAACTACAAATGGCATTAAACTAACTTCAAAAGGCGTTAAACTAACTTCAAATGACGTTAAACTAACTTCAAATGGCGTCTAACTTACTTCAAATGGCATTAAACTAACTTCAGATGGCATTAAATTAACTTGAAATAACGTAAAACTAACTTTAAATGGCGTTACACTAACTTTAAATGGCATTAAACTAACTTCAAATGGCGTGAAACTAACTTTAAATGCCTTTAAATGCGCTTTATATGGAGTAAAATAACTTAAAATGGCGTTAAACTAACTTCAAATGGCGCTAAACTAACATTAAATGGCGTTAAACAAACTTTAAATGAAGTGAAACTAAATTTAAATGGCGTTAAACGTGCTTCAAATTGCAGTAAACGTTCTTCAAATGACGTTAAACTAACTTCATATGCCGTTAAACTAACTTTAAATAGCTTTCAACTAACATTAAAGTGTGTTCAACTAACTTTAAATGGCATTAAATAAGCTTTAAATGGCATTAAACTAACTTCAAATGGCGTTAAACTAACATTAAATGGCGTTAAACAAACTTTAAATGAAGTGAAACTAAATTTAAATGACGTTAAACGTGCTTCAAATTGCTGTAAACGTTCTTCAAATGACGTTAAACTAACTTCATATGGCGTTAAACTAACTTTAAATGGCGTTAAACTAACTTTAAATGGCGTTAAACTAACTTTAAATGGCGTTATTCAAACATTAAATGGATTGAAACTAACTTTAAATGGCGTTAAACTAGCTTCATATGGCGTTAAGCTAACTTCAAATGGCGTTAAATTAACTTCAAATGATATTAAACTAACTTCAAATGGCATTAAACTAACTTCAAATGGCGTTAAACTAACTTCAAATGATATTAAATTAACTTCATATGGCATTAAACTAATTTCAAATGGCGTTAAACTAACTTCAAATGATATTAAACTAACTTCAAATGGCATTAAACTAACTTCAAATGGCGTTAAACTAACTTCAAATGGCGTTAAACTAACTTTAAATGGCATTAAACTAACTTTAAATGGTGTTAAACTAACTTCAAAAGGCGTTAAACTAACTTTAAATGGCAGTAAAGTAACTTCAAATGTCATTAAACTAACTTCAAATGGCAGTAAACGTTCTTCAAATGGTGTTAAACTAACTTCAAATGGCGTTAAACTAACTTTAAATGGCGTTAAACTAACTTTAAATGGATTGAAACTAACTTAAAATGGCGTTAAATGCGCATTATATGGAGTAAAACGGACTTTAAATGGCATTAAATAAAATTTAAATGGCATTAAACTAACTTCAAATGGTGTTCACCTAACTTTAAATGGCGTGCAACTTACTTTAAATTGCGTTCAACTACCTATAAATGGCGTTAAATGGCATTGAACGAACTTTAAATAGCGTTAAACTAACTTCAAATGGCGTTAAGCTAACTTCAACTGGCGTTAAACTAACTTCTACAGGCGTAAACTTACTTCAAAATGCGTTAAACTAACTTCAAATGACATTAAACTAACTTCAAATGGCTTTAAACTAACTTCAGATGGCGTTAAACTAACTTCAAATGGCGTTAAACTAACTTTAAATGGCATTAAACAAACTTCAAATGGTGTTAAACTAACTTCAAAAGGCCTTAAACTAACTTTAAATGGCATTAAACTAACTTCAAATGGCATTAAACTAACTTCAAAAGGCATTAAACTGACTTCAAATGGCGTTAAACTAACTTCAAATGGCTTTAAACAAACATTAATTGACGTGAAACTAACTATAAAAAAGTTAAACGTGCTTCAAATGGCATTAAACATGTTTCAAATGGCATTAAACATGTTTCAAATGGCGTTAAATTAACATTAAATTGCGTTAAAGAAATTTTAAATGGCGTGAAACAAACGTTAAATGGCGTTTAATGAATTTTAAACGGCGATAAACTAACTCTAAATGGCGTTAAACTATCTTTAAATGGCGTTCAACTAACTTTAACTGGCATTCAACTAACTTTAAATAGTGTCCAACCAATGTTAATGGCGTTAAACTATCATTAAATGTCATTAAACAAACTTTAAATGGCATTAAACTAGCTTCAAATGTCATTAAACTAACACTAAATGGGTTAAACTAACTTAAATGGCGTTAAACTAACTTTAAATGGCGTTAAACGTGCTTCAAATGGTGGTAAACTAACTTTAAATGGCGTTATACTTGCTTTAAATATTGTTAAAAGTGCTTCAAATGGCGTGAAATTGACTTTAAAGGGCGTTAGACAAACTTTAAATGTCGTTAAACTAACTTTAAATAGCGTTCAACTAACTTTAAATGGCGTTGAACTAACTTAAAATGACGTTCAACTTACTTTAAATGGCGTTAAACTAACTTCAAAAGGCGTTAAACAAACGTTAAATGGTCTTAATCTAAATTCACATGTCGTTAAACTCAATTTAAATGGCGTTAAACTAACTGCAAATAACGTTAAACTAACTTCAAATTGCGTTAAACTAACTTTTAATGGCGTTAAACTTACTGTAAATGACGTTAAAATAACTTCAAATGGCGTTAAACTAACTTGAAATGACGTATAACTAACTTAAAATGAAGTTAAACTAACGTAAATGGCATTAAACTAACTTCAAATGGTGTTAAACTAACTTCAAAAGGCGTTAAACTAACTTTAAATGGCATTAAACTAACTTCATATGGCATTAAACTAACTTCAAAAGGCGTTAAACTAAGTTTAAATGGTATTAAACTAACTTCAAATCGCGTTAAACTAACTTTTAATGGCGTTAAACTAACTGCAAATGACGTTAAACTAACTTCAAATGGCGTTAAACTAACTTGAAATGACGTATAACTAACTTTAAATGGCGTTAAACTAACTTTAAATGGCATTAAACTAACTTCAAATGGTGTTAAACTAACTTCAAAAGGTGTTAAACTAACTTTAATTGGCATTAAACTAATTTGAAGTGGCTTTAAACTAACTGTAAATGGCGTTAAACGTGCTTGAAATGGCAGTAAACCTTCTTCAAATGGCGTTAAAATAACTTCAAATGGCGTTAAACTAACTTCAAATGGTGTTAAACTAACTTCAAAAGGCGTTAAACTAACTTTAAATGGCATTAAACTAACTTCATATGGCATTAAACTAACTTCAAAAGGCGTTATACTAAGTTTAAATGGTATTAAACTAACTTCAAATCGCGTTAAACTAACTTTTAATGGCGTTAAACTAACTGCAAATGACGTTAAACTAACTTCAAATGGCGTTAAACTAACTTGAAATGACGTATAACTAACTTTAAATGGCGTTAAACTAACTTTAAATGGCATGAAACTAACTTCAAATGGTGTTAAACTAACTTGAAGTGGCGTTAAACTAACTGTAAATGGCGTTAAACGTGCTTGAAATGGCAGTAAACGTTCTTCAAATGGCGTTAAAATAACTTCAAATGGCGTTAAACTGACTTTAAATTGCATAAACAAACTTCAAATAGCGTGAAACACACGTTAAATAGCATTAAATGCGTCTCAAATTTCGTTAAACTAACTTCAAATGGCATTAAACTAACTTCAAATGGTGTTAAGCTAACTTTAAATGGCGTTAAACTAACTGCAAATGACGTTAAACTAACTTCAAATGTCGTTAAACTAACTACAAATGGCATTAAACTAACTTCAAAAGGCGTTAAACTAACTTCAAATGACGTTAAACTAACTTCAAATGGCGTCTAACTAACTTCAAATGGCATTAAACTAACTTCAGATGGCATTAAATTAACTTGAAATGACGTAAAACTAACTTCAAAATGCGTGAAACTAACTTTAAATGCCTTTAAATGCGCTCTATATGGAGTAAAAATAACTTAAAATGGCGTTAAACTAACTTCAAATGGCGCTAAACTAACATTAAATGGCGTTAAACAAACTTTAAATGAAGTGAAACTAAATTTAAATGGCGTTAAACGTGCTTCAAATTGCAGTAAACGTTCTTCAAATGACGTTAAACTAACTTCATATGGCGTTAAACTAACTTTAAATAGCTTTCAACTAACATTAAATTGTGTTCAACTAACTTTAAATGGCATTAAATAAGCTTTAAATGGCATTAAACTAACTTCAAATGGCGTTAAACTAACATTAAATGGCGTTAAACAAACTTTAAATGAAGTGAAACTAAATATTTTATGGCGTTAAACGTGCTTCAAATTGCAGTAAACGTTTTATTTTTTTATTTTTTTTTTATTTTTATTTTTTTTTAGGTTAAGGTTGGGAAAGGGTGGAAGGCATGCTGGGGCTCAAGGCACAGCCAGACATGAGGGATGGAGAAGTCACAACATATAGTCGTGGGGGGAAAGGTTGGAAAAGAAGTTTAATGAGTTAAACAGAGGGGGACGACACCCCTTGTTTTACATATTACAGAGTTTGTTGGCTAACTAAGCTAACCTAGGATTTAGAATGAGGTTGCACAATGGTTATTTTAGTAGACAATGACTAGATTGATTTTACAATTACAAGTTTATTAACATCTTATACTGTATTACGTTATGGACTCACTTGATTGTGACTTGTTAAATGTGAATTTATATCATCTAAGTTTTAATCTAAGGTGGATCACTGTGGCGGACATAGATGGATCGCGGGTTGGGTTGTTGTAGTGCGGGTAGACTCCGGGGCCACCAGGCGTGGGGTCTCCCTCCGTTGATGTCTTCCCTGCGTAGGTGGTCTGGGCTGTGAGGGTCGTCCAGGAGCTTGTCCCAAACCTTCTTCCCTAGGCGATGGAACCTGAAGTTGAGGGCCTCTGTTTTATTTCTTAGGTGGATGGTTTCCACTGTCTCCTGGTAGGGTGGCGCTTGGCCACTGGCTGACCTCAAACATTTGTTTTGGAAGCTCTGTAGTTGTTGTAGTCTAGTCTTCCCGAGTGTGACGAGTGGCATTGATGGGTACTCCAACACAGGCCTCACCAACGCCTTGTACAGGTGAACTTGTATCTTCTCAGGCATCAATTTAAAACGTTTTAATTTGGCTGCGGCGACTTTGGCTTTATTTAGTCTGTCATTCACGTGGGGAATGATGCCCGTCCGAGAAATGATGAGGCCGAGCAACCTGCCTTGTTTAGAGTACTCAATCTCTTCGTCGTCGATCATCAATGGGGCCGGCTTGAATTTGGCTATGGGTATGACCTCAAATTTCGTTTTGTTTGTTTTTATTTTCCATTTATTTTCATACTCCGAGATCTCCTCTATTGCCCGAGCAGTGAGTCGCGCCATCCTTGCTGTGGACCTTCCTGGGCAGGTGACGATCTGTGTTACATCGTCTGCATACATGACGTACTCGCTGCCGACGATTGGGGGTGGCAGGTCAGCCGTGTAGAGTGTGTAAAGGGTTGGTGAGAGACAAGAGCCCGGAGGCACGCCGCTCGATAGTGAGAATTCTTCTCCAAAATGTTCTTGCATCTTAATTTTGGCTCTGCGGTCCGTAATGAAGTTGCACAGCAGGCGAGTCAGATTTTCGGGTAGCCCCAGTTGTATGATCTTATACTGCAGTCCTGCGTGCCAAACTTTGTCAAACGCCTTGCTGACGTCCCTCAGTACTATATTGCACTGTAGGCGGCCAGTCATGGCATTGGCGATCTGCTCGTAGGCCTGAGCTATGGCGGTGGATGTACCTCGGTACTGGCGAAAGCCGAACTGGCGGGGATTATGCACGTCTTCGTCCTCCAGATACATCCGCAATCGCTTGTTGACTATTTTTTCGAAGATTTTGGCAGGTACCTCTAGCAGCGATATTGGTCGAAAGTTTTCGACTTTGTTTGGAGGCTTCCCTGCTTTTGGTATGAGGCGAATAACGGCGATTTTGAACATCTTAGGGAAGTATCCAGAGGCGAGGCAGGCGTTGCATATATGAGCAAGCCTCTCTATCATGTTGTCGGGGAGTTGAGCCAGGATCTTCTTGTTAATGTGACTTTGACCAGGTGATTTGTTTTTAAACCCTTTTATGACGTCTGACACATCTGCAGGAACAATGCGTTCCGTCAGGTAGCTTCCGTCCACCAGTCTGGTGAAGTCAGTCCGTGGGAGCGGCTGGAGCAGGTGCTGATGGTCCTGCAACTGACCTAAAATGTTCTCCTCAAACTCCCTGTCGAAGCCCTCGTTCTCCTGTTCACTAATGGTAAAGATCTTTCGTAAATATCGCCGATGTAGTTGTTCTTGGTTTTCTTCCTCGAATATTTTTACGTTGTTTTGGTCGAGCAGGTAAGGGACCGTGCTAGAGGTGGAACCGATCAGTCGCTTGATCCCTTTCCAGAATGCAGCAGAATCGCGGTAATTGTTGGCTGCCTCCCACACCAAGGCGGCCCACTTTTGTTCATGTAGACGTTTGCTCTCGTGCTGGATGTCCGTCTGTAGCTCTCGGTACCGGTCTCTCAGCTCCTGCGTCCACCCGCGGATACTGGCTAGCTGTCTCACGTGAGTGTACTGGACACTGAGCTGCCTCAGCTGGTGACTAGTGTGAGGATGGGGAATGGTCCTGTAACTGGTGGTCGGGATGTTGTTGTCCATCTCCGTCTTCACATCCTTATACCATTGTTCGACCGCGTCGTCGATGTCATTAGGGCTGGCTTCTTCCAGGTTTCTCCCCTGCTTGAGACTGAGAGACTCCTTGAAGGAGTCCCAGTCTGCCCGTTTGAGGTTTGACCTGATGTTGGCGGGTATCAAAATGGGATTGGATGAGAGCGTCACGACGACTGGCAGGTGATCACTGGTACTGATGGGTCCGGCGGTAACGTGCCTGTTCAGGACGGCCTCGTTGTTAGAGAGGATTATGTCGGGTGTTGTGGCACTGGCACGTCTGATCAATGTCGGGAAATCTGGCCCGAGGTGTTGCAGTTTTCCCCTTCTGATGTTGTCATACAGCGCCACACCGACGTTGTTCTCATTACCGTGTCCGAGTATGGCGTGGCGCGCATTTAAGTCCCCTATGATGTATGTTGGTTTTCTGTGGCGTAGCAACTGGTTTAGGTCTTGTTCGGGTAAGAAAGGGCGTCTGGGAGGTAGGTACATTGTGCATATGATAACACATCCTCTAGTTGTCTCCACCTGCACTCCCAGAACTGAATCCTCGAAGTCTGGCAACACTCTGTGACTCAGCCGTGACCTGATGGCCACAGCGACACCATCGTTCAGCTCACCCGTCATGTTCCTCTGGTATACAGTGTAGCCAAAAATTTTCAGCTTACTTTCGTCCTTTATGCCCGTACTGTTTAACAGAATGATGTCTGGGTCTAATTGATAGTATAAGTTAGACAGTTCATTACGTCTGTTAAGGGACCAGTGTAGGACATTATGTTGGACAATTTTCATCCTGCTAACGACTGCCATTTCGGAGACTGTAGCTTGGGGCGTCGCTTGGAGTGTTTGCTCGGCTTCTGCCATTTCTAGGGGGACGGAACTTCTTAGCAGAGCCTTCGGACATCTGCTTGTCAGTCAATGGCGGGCCCTCGAACCTCTCGTCACCCGTGTACAGGAAGGTACTCAGGTCCTGGGCCTGCGTGTCGTAGTAATCAACTGACGCTGCAGCTCGAGGGTCTTGTTCCTCTGTGGGGTGAGTCGTCATCATCTGGTCGCAACCATTGACTGTGGTTGCAGTCCGATGGTCACTGTCGTCGCTGGGAGTGCATGTAATGGGATCGCGGGCATTTACTGTGTCGTTGGAGCTGTGATCCCAGGGGGACTGACTGGCCACGTCGGGACTACGGTTATACTGACTTTTGCCTAAGTCAGGGAGGTCATGGTCTATTTCTGGCGTGGGTTGAGGTCGTTGATAAGTCGTTGAGTGGGTTACTGCCTTAAGGATTTCTTTTGAAGGGACTTCGTCGCTTATTTCAACAGGTGTAATGTTGTTCCTGGTTAGTGTCTCGTTGAGGTGTTTCGAGAATGAACCTGGATGAACCATGTTCATGTGATGGGCATGCAGGTAAGACAAGTATATAGTGGTGGCTTTGGACTCGTCCAGCTGTGGAGAGGAGACGCTCCTGATGCTCTCGGCCACTGCGTCCCTCATGGCGCCCAGCGACTCAGTAACTGCCTGTTTTATTGAGTCCTTGATGGTTCTTATCTCTGATTGCAGGACTTCCATGGTCTCGCTGACATTGTTGAGCTTTTGGGAGTCTGCTTGAGTTTCTTTTAGAGCGTCTTTTAGGGTTTGGCTGTAAGCCATGATCGTCGACTGAGTGGTCCTTTCTATGGTGTTAGAAATTTCCCTGGTTTCTTTTTGTTTGGTTATTTCGGTCAGTTTCTTCTCTGTTTCTTGAAGTACCTGTTTCCTGACCAGGCAGGTAGCAGAGAAGGTCCTGTGGTCACCCTCGCAGACGACACACTTTTTTATGGTGCTACGGCAGTCTTTGTAGAAGTGCTGATCAGATGAACACTCAGAGCATATGACCCCTTGCATGGGGCAGTTCTTGGTCATGTGGTCATTGTATTTATAGCACTTCATACATTGTTGGATGGGCGTATACTTTTCATATTCTATTTGGTGTGATGAGATGGAAGTGCCATATGCATAGAGCCCTTTCTCCTTCATTCTTTTTGCATCTTTTGTGTCTGCAAAGCGAACCTTGATTATATTATGGGCATACATAGGATACACCTCCACAACCTTGACATTGTTTTGCTTTTGTATTTCATCTCTTATTTCTTCTGCGTTATTTTCCACTACATCTTTGTCTAACTTCTTACATACAAGGGTGAGTTTGGCGCCGTATTCCCGTGGGACAATGACCTCGTAACCGTTGGTTTTCATTTTGTTCATGGCACTAGACTTAAGTAGTTTATCAGCATCTTCATCTGTTTCTGTGAGGATGATGTAACCATCTCTCAGATCCACAAGTCTATTTATTCTCACCCTTAGGTCGCTCAATAGCCTTTTTAGCCCTATTCGAGACCCCTGGGTCGGGGTTCCGGAGATCTTCACTCTCACTTTGGCCATGGTCAGTAACATACATGAATGAATCAATGAAAATTCTACCTAATCTGTCCACCTCAGCTAAACCCCATGGATGCCGCTCCTTCTGTCCGCTTGCTGGGCGAGTAAAGACGGGTCTAGGGGTTGGGTGAACAGAAAATCCCCTGGCGGGGGCCTAGCCAAGCCCTAACACCTAGCAGTGACAGGTTATGAAGCACTGTCGAATCCCTAACAGAAAATGTTGCCACCCTTACTGTCTCGACTCAGCAGCCCTCTGAGGGCCCCCCTTGAGGCTCTGCCCGCAGGGTTCCCGTCGTTACCAAACAGCAGGGACTCTAGGCGAAAAGATAGGATAGGGAAGAAGCGCAGTGTGCAAGAATAATGATATCCATGTACAACTACATGATAAAGCAGTCAGAACGGACCCAACGCGAAAAACAAGGCAGACAGTCGTAACGGTCAGCGATTTGAACTGAGCAGGGAGCGACGCGTGGCACGTCCGCTCGCTGTGAAGGTTGGGTGCGCTCTGTGAGTAGTAGTAAA
>NW_024736217.1:0-12643 GCF_018991925.1 Homarus americanus
TATATGTTCATTACCAATACAGTGTTAATAGTAAAGAATATGTTGATGACATGAGAGAGTCAAGATGAGAGGTGCGGGATTCTGGGTTAATGTCCGAATGCCGGTAGGCAGTAGGTCGGGAGCCAACGATCGAAGGTTTTAAAGTAACTTGGTGCTAGCCTGCCATGCACGATATGAATCAAGCAAATGTGGCTCAGTCGTGAGCCAGGCACGACGGGGGAGAGTTAGTGGCAAAGCAGACAAGCGATTCAAATTAATAGTTGGCTGTTTGTATGGGTAGACCTCTCCCCTACCCATAGTTTAATGATTTGTATTTGAAACAGAGGGAATTGCAAGCAGACCAGGCGCGGAAATGCACATGGCGCGCATCAGGCAGAAGAGAGCGCTGCAAGAGAGGGGGAAGGGGGAGGAGCGTGCATGCAGAAGTCAAGCACAGCTCTTGCTTGCCAGTGCACCTTGGGAGCCAACACGGTCCACACGCCTCTCATGGCGGTACGAAAGACGACAAAATCTGTCATCTTGATCCAGCATCGGGGACAACGAGCTTATCAGCTTCCCCTCCTGCTGATAAGGCAGTGCTTGTCTGCCTGATAATACAACCGTGTGTGATATACAGCGTGGTGGTGAGTAGGCGGCGCCCGTGCTAGGCGTACCTCACCAGGCAGGCGCGACAAACCAGTGATTTTGCAGTAGTGCGAGCCATCCGCTGCAGCGTGTGGCTCTAGCATGAACCAGCAGACCACTCCGCGGATATCGATTAGCTGACGGATGAAAGTGGTGTATGTATCGAGAAGGTGTGAAGTGCTGTGTGGTGCTGGAGGCATCAGGAGGTGTCCCCGCCTCACGGAGAAACTGTAAACAAAGCGGAGGTCATTGCGTCCCCCCGGGGATTGACGGCGGAAGTTTGTCGATGGTGAACATTCAGTCCGGTGTACCGAGTTGGGGAAGCAAATCCTCCCTAAAAATAGTGATAATCGCCTCTCTCCGGCTGGGAGCACAGCTGCACCACGGCACGTGGAAGTGTTATAACGAAACATGATAGTGAGTGTCAGGGTGCAGAGGTGTAAGCCGAAGGCCACTACACCCGCCCGCTTCTGCTATTCTAGTCGCTGCCGGGGTCCAGGGATCCAGTGCTGAATAATAAGTGATTATTACTCAACTTATCTAGTACCCCAGTCATGGATAAACAAGGAATAACCCGTCTATGTGTTTACCTGAGCTCAGAACAGAAATTCTGTCCGTGAAATCCTGTAATATACCCTCGTTGTGCTGAAATAAATTGTGGATAGAAAGGAAGTAATACATTAGTTACTACCTTCATGTGCAGGCAGGCAGGAGCAGCAGCAGCAACAACAACGGGGTAGTGGACGTGTAAACAAGGTGAGATAGCATCGTCACCAAGATTACCCCGAGTTACCAAACGCGGCAAGCGCAAGAGTGGAAGGAGAGTGAGGGCGCAGCTCCGCCAACAGTACCCTGGGTAGATGAAATAGGCGCACATCGCCGCCAGACTACTGCAGTACCTCTGGGGAAGCATGTGTGCCACAGTACCTCCCACCAGTCCTCTATGGCTTCACCTCGTCCCTCTCAGCTAAGAAAGGTCATGATGAAGGAGCGCTGTGAATTCGAGATATGCTTTTCTAAAAGGACTTATTTTTTTACCCAATTAAATTCTTCTGTTCAAATAAAGAAAAAAAATGTATAAGAAAACTTATTATTCACTTGAAGTTATAAAAAATAATTCAGTACTATCACAGTGATGAGCGACATAATACCAAGTGAAAATATGAAGGCAAGTAAATAATGTAGTGGAGGGAGCAGTACTGGTGGAGGTAATGCTGTCCTTAACAACTGTATGTGATGCTCAGATATACACAAGACTGTTCTTCTGTGGAGTGTAGTGTAGTGTAGTGTAGAGGGAACCTGTGCGTCTTACAAACAGTTCTTTGTCATTCAGCGAGAATATAATATATGAAGCAGGAATTATCCTCCCCTCTGTGTTTTATAATGGTAAATTAAAAGATAAATCGTGATATATTGGTAAAATCAACACGACAGCTTTAATAAGTTGCAATTGTTCAAGAAAACAAGTGGTAATCCGATGTTCTTTATAAAAGTTCAGTGTGGGGAAACTTCGGCGAGCTGTACGTTTCTAAACTCCAAAGTTAATTGTAAAAAATAAAATAAAAATAGTATAGAGAAAATAGTGTAAATTGTAATGTGTTATGCTGTCTCCATATTCAAGACGATTGAATTACGAGAAGCGAATAGCGGAATGTGAAACTTGGTTTTCCAGATCTGTCTCTCGCCTATTGTAGATGATAGTACACACCAGTTACGTGAATAGCCCGTACCCAGGGTGTAGTGAATTGAAAAATGAAGTTTCTGTAATGTGGCGATTGTGAGAGAAAATTTAATAACCGAAACAGCCTTTGTCGGCGCTCGAGTGAGCGGCCGCCATCTTGTAGGGATCCCATACCTCGCAAGGGCGATGGGAAGCCGATCACAAGAACCCACGAGGGTCGCGTCTCTATTTTATTTGTTCCCATTCTATTTTTTGTCACCTGTTTTAGTGATAATGAAATATTATTTCCCGGCAGTGGTGGAGCAGCAAGTGGAGAGTGTAGTTAAGGGAATATCGCAGTACTTGGGTGAAAAAAATCTGTACTATACATTGCTAAAAGTGGTGCCTTGGAATAATGCCTTAATCGGAAATGTTAGGCTCAGTGATGTTGTGTAGTGAGTGGAAGCCTGTAAGATAATGGGGCTTGTATTTTTATTTATTATCCATGATGAAAGAAGCTAATGGGAGATGCTTTATATCAACAACACACTGAACAAGACCATCAGAGTCAGCGCTTCACTAGTATTAAGTGTTAACTGTTATATTAATGAAGTGATTAGTGCAGTTTAGGTAATGGTTAATGATTAAAGATTTCTCAAGTAAGTATAACCTGATTTGAGTCGTGGAGGCGGCGGTAAACACCCTCCGCCACACACCCATGAATACCTCTGGCTTATATTTGTTGACTTTTATTTTCCCTACTTCAATGCAGGCAGTCCTGTCGAAAAAATCATTAGATGAAGAGTTGGAGAAAATATCTTCCCACCTGTCTACAAAAAAAAATAATCAAAACACTGGATATATATCACGCATTCATTTTATATTATCCTTTTTTATTTAAACAAAAGTAATTCCTTTTATCTACATTCATGGTTTATTTTATTTGATTCTTGAGTTGTATTTTTTTATAGTGTCAAATAACGAAAAAACATATCACCCCATAAAGTTGTGAAGAATTACTATTACTGAAGAGCGAACCTGTTGGCCAGAACTAGGAGATATAAATGTGCTGCGGCGGTGGAGAGATACTGTTACAGTTTACACCCACAGCCTAATTTATTATTCATATCACTCGAGATCAATTATTAATTTGCCTTTCACTTGAGGCCTTAATTTGACTCTTAATGATATGAACACTTCTGCCTGATCCCTTGATGGTTAAATGATATTCTCTGTATATATATTAGTATCTGTCGACAGTGTACGTGAGCTTCCTGACACATCTCTTGAGGTTGTATAGACGCAAACACTTTACTGCATTACCTTTACATGTTATGGGTCATTCTGTGCTCCTCATTCCCTAATTTACTCCCAATGTGACCCGACACCTGATTTTTTTTTATGAAATTATCTGCTTATAAATTTACTTTTTCATTAGTCATCTTGGAAATAATCAGACGACACGTATAAGAGTACTAGAGAGGTGTGGAAGGTGATTTTGGACCAACTTGTGACCTTTTGAAGTTCCCAGTTTTATAGTTCAGGGTTTTGGTTCCTTAAGTATGCTAATTCTCACCTGGAAATAAGAGTCGTCGCTCGTGCTAACATTACAGGTATTTAAACGCTAAGACAACACCCCAAAGATTGAACACTAGTTCTAAATGTTCTGAAGACACCAATAGCAATACACTCATGAGACTGTATACATTATACACTTGACTGGAACACAAACTTGAAACTCGACATACACAAACGCGCGCACACACACATACTTATTATATAAACACACAGTCATGACGGCGCACTTCTTATCAAGGCAGGACATATACTCTTGATAGATGCATGGACTAAGACAATAAATATGAAAATAAACACAAGGACTCAGGATAACTGCGGACTTACTTAATGCAGTCATTGAACACTTAAGACAATGCAAACATATTCTCAGGCATAAACTTACACTCAGAGTAATACATACACTCTCATGGCATTCCTTACTAGCTCAAGACATTCTGAATACACTAACGTAAAGGCGTAAAAGCCATTACATCCAAGGTTAGTCCACCTGGTAAACACCTATTGGAGGCGAGACAAGCCACAAAGACATAAAATATACAGTATATAAACACTGAGACACTCCTGTCACCCCGTACAGTGACTCTCAGGCATCGCAAGCTCTTAACACAATAAAGGCTAAACCAAACATTCACCAACGAAACGAAAACAAACTCAGTGGTTTATTTTCATTAATATAATATATGCTTGAGGTTTTTTGCCGACCATTGACTGCTTCACGTGTGACCTTAGGTAGCCACGTAAATCTTGAACTATATGGCATTAAATCTTCCCACGATGATGACACATGAATACCAACAGACAAATACTCTTAGTAAACACCACAATGAGTCTGTATGTCATGTCTAATTATGAAGTAAATGAATTCCTGACACCAAATATTGAGTACTATAGATGATTAACGCCTTGTGTGTGTATTTGTGTGTCAATGCGAAAGTGAGAGAGAAAGACATGAGAGAAAGTAACTACGTGTGCATCACAGTCACTATCCATCTGTATTCATGTAATGGGTCGTCTTTATACATTATGTATGGATCGTACATCATCAGTGTGACAATATTCACCAGGATAGCGGAGCCGTTTATATCCACACGCAGAACTCGGTAAACATTTATCTCGGTCCATCAGCTGATTTCTGTCAACAAAACATTGATCTAGTCCTGGCCAGTGTCCGAAACGATTCACTCAATGTACAGTACGTTACTGTCCTCATTTACAAAAACTATTAGTTGCCAGGAGTTACTGCCTTGCTGTGTACCTTATAAGTACTCCGGTCAGCTGAGTCAACTACTACTAGACAGAGAAACTATATATGTGACGTCTGGAACTGCTTGGAAGTTGCGTGTGAGCGTAACAAAACGCACAACGTCTGACCTACAAACTATACCCGCCCTCACTCAACACTACGACCACCTCCACCCTTATCTGTCAATACACAGCTTGCGTGATCTTGCATACCAAGCAGCGCCTCCAAGGAAAATCTGATTTTCATGCTTACAGCGCAGGAGTCGTTTACTCCCACCATATACTGTAGAGTACATCATTATTCCTACAAGACTGTTAATGGTGAACGAGGAACAGTATAACGTCAGTTTCTTCTTTACTGTGTACTGTACTGTACCTGTCTTCATAATCTGTTACAGTGTGTTTTATTACCAGCCAGTTCTGAAGATCATATGAAATTATTGTTTAATAAATAATAACACTAGGAGGAACACGTTATTTTCTAATGGCTTCTAACCCTGTTTTTTAAATTATCAATCATATATCAGAGTAATAGTGAATTTATCATAAGCTGCAAGTTTTTGTCTTTTTATCCTTTAATTCACTGCGAATTTTCTGGCTGCTAATTCTTTAAAATAATATTTTACACGAAGGTTCACACTTGTTCTCCCCATTATTAACTTGCTTATAATGGCATCTTAATGTCTGTTTTCTAGATTATAAAAATAACACAAAAAATAATGTACAAATGAGCAACAATTATACAACTACCAGGCAGAGAAACACACCGGCGACTACAGGAGCATTTTTTCTTTATATTTTTCAAATTTAATTTCTGTCATAAGTTTATTTTCCGAAAGTACATACAATAAAAAAACAAATGTAAGTAGTTTTCTTATGAAGAGGGACATTTTTGTGCTAATAAATAATATTATTTTATAGAGAAAACCAAGTTTATTATCAGTGTGCATTTTCGTCATTACGAATTATTCTGCATCTATAAATAATATCCGTACTCACTCTGAAATGGCAACATCTTATTTTGGAACCAACTTGATTTACACAACAGATTTTATTGAAGTACAAACAGAAAAATAAAATTTCAAATATTTGTGAAAAACATATCGACCACTAGAAATTATTTTGTAGTGTAAACAATGGCGCCAGTATTACGGGTAAGCCCTATAAATTATAAGCATTGTCAACACCACATAGCTAATGCAACACTGTAACTTACCACTTGTAGGATGACCTCGTCTACAAATAGTGTGAAGACTTGGCTAGGAGGCACCGAGTTCTGGGCATGATTCAAGGTCCCTGTGTGCTCACTGACCTTCACGGATAACCTCACTGAGCTTATAACAAACTATCAAACTAACAACTGTTTCACTGTCACTGCCTCGTGACACACTGGATATGACACTGAACATCACCTAGATCAAGCTAATGTGTCAAGCTGTGACATTTTTGGTAGCGATATAAAGTTACGCCAAAGTTCACGTAGTGAGAGCTTTAAGACAAAGCAAATGTTTACTCTCAGTATTACACAGTTTACACTAAAGTGTCTTTTTTCACCACCTCACTGCCAGGTGTGTCTGCCTCATTGTAAACAATCTTACATTACCCTCTGCCCCCTGTCCTGGCAGCAACACCTGACAGAGGTAGATGATGTTGATTACGTGGAATGTGTTGTTTATTCACACTTCAGTCCACAATACAGGCTCGAACCCCTTGTCCAAACTCAGGTCTTCAGCTGATATATCCAATAGTAATAAAACGAAAACAAAAAAACATTTAATGGCCACACCGCATAACTCCTCTAGGCTTTATAACTCAGAGTTACTTACAGACGTGTTGGTTATCAGAGAAGACATCAATATTTTTTTTTAATAATTTACATTTCCTGAGGTAATAACGATACTAACAAAACTAACAATAAATGTAACTTTCACAATCATTTATATATGATTATTATCATTATTATATTAGTATCATTATTATATTATTATTATTATTATCAGTATCATTATTAATTTTTCACCTTGTATTCAACAGTATACACTATATTAAAGCTAGACAAATCCCTGGCCTTGTACAGATAATTTTTCTTTTATGTAATACAGACGCAAGATAAATACACAGTAACTTCAGGAAATAAACATAGTCATGGACCTCAGTAACATAATGCCCTGTTCTGTGTTGCTGGATGGTCAATGTTTACAGTGTGCAGTACAGACACCTACAGCCAGCAACCAAAACTTTCTATACGTGCCTGATCGAAACTATAAAAGTGAAAGAGGTCTCATGGGCTTTAACTACCCATTAGGAGGCAGGATGACCGGCACTGTACTCAATAACCTTCACTTCTCCAACTGTAGATTTAGGTACCCATTTGCTACCGGGTGGACTGGGTGCTCTAGGATCAAACCAATGATCCTTACTACAGGTGACGAGTACTGTAACAAACTCAGTCGCTGCATACCTATCGGAACGGTACTAAACATCAAATGAGATATTACAGAGCTGATTAAAGGTTGACGAGCATGTTCCAGCAAGCCAGTGTCAAACGTATACTCGTACAAACTGAGAGTTATGACGGACGATAAAAAATCTATACTTATACTACTAACGAAAACAAAATAGCATTGTATTTAACCTTTAATATTAACGAGGATCAAACATGTCGAGATTTAACAAGTTATGGACACCGTTCTTTACCCAACAGTCGATGCTGAGAGACAATGGGACAAGCACTGGGTATAGAGTCAGAAACAAAGCTTCAACCAATACAATGACACCCAAGGGAGGTTGTCTCTGACCCTCGCTCTTCAGGATAAATGAAATCTACGTAGAATATAAAGCTAAATTTATGTTCGCTTGTGCGTTCGTCCACAATACATAACAAAAACAATATTAAGATAACTAAACACACACACACATATTCTAGATGATAAAACATAAACGGGAAAAAAATATTATATAAAGCCTCCAAACTGTGCCAGCGATACTTTATGATGATAGCTTGTCTCTACAACAGCTCCAGTGAGGAGTATTAGAAGTAGACAACGTTAACCTGGGAGGGACCACTATATCTTACTGTTTACACGCTCCTCCTATAAAGATGTGTATGTGTGTGTGTGTGTGTGTGTGTGTGTGTGTGTGTGTGTGTGTTTAGATAAAAATATACGTGTGTACTGACACGCCTCAGTAATAGATATATATCTGTATATACAGTATGTGCGCCATATACAATAGGGTGTGTCATACGGAGGCGATTTTTTTTTTTGGGAGTTTGAAAAATCGGCCTGTATATTATACAAGCCTGTTGGTTTAGTTACAGCCGTGAATTAAAGCAACAAGGCAGAGAGTCAGCTGAACAAAACAAGAGAGGGAGGAAGAGATAATGAACAAATTTTCATGAATTAATTGCCAAAGTTCACGAATACTTTCAGACAAAATCATCCACTGATTTTGTCCCTCCCGGTAAACTACGACAAACAGACAGACAGACAAAAGTTTATTTACTCAAGATATTTTAATGCAAATTTTCAATCCTATAAAGGAAAATATAAATTAAAATATACAGTGAGAACGTTTAGGTATGTGGCGATGGTGTGTGTGTGTGTTTACTGTAAAGGGTGTGGGAGTGTTGACACTTGCCGACCAGCAGGTGTATTGGTGTAGCAGGGGTGTGTAGCCGTGACGGGTGCAGGGAGGTGCAGGGGGTGTAAGAAGGGGGGTAAGGAGAGATGGGGGATAGAGAGAGAGAGGAGATGCAAGAGGGAGGGAGGAAGGAAGGAAGGAAGGAAGGAAGAAAAAGAGGAAAGGAGGAAGAAGGGAAGGAAGGGAGGAAGAATGGGAGGAAGGAAGGAAGGAAGGAAGGAGGAAAGAGGGGAGGGTTGTAAGAGTAGAGTAAATGTCAAGAGGTAGAGAGAGAGACGATGTAAGGAGCAAAGGAAAGCATAAGGGGCAGAGGAATGGATGAAAGGAAGGAGGGAGGTGATAAAAGAGGGAGTGAATGGAAGGAGGGACGGGGTGAAGGAACTACAGGGGTTTAAAGAAGGAGTAGATGGAGGGAAGGGAGGGTAGATGCTGAAATGCGTGGGAGGGTAGGGGAGGGGAGGGGAGGGGAGGGAAGGGGAGGGGAAGGAAGGAGGAAGGGAGGGAGGGAACCTGAGAGAGACAAGAGGAGTTGTAGAAAAAGAGTAATGGGGAGCGTCGAGCACGAATACTAGAAGGTAAGAGTGCCAGGGGAGAGAAGCATGGAGGTGGAGTGGGGAGGTGGAGTGGAGGCACCAGTGGGGAGGTGGAGTGGAGGCACCAGTGGGGAGGTGGAGTGGAGGCACCAGTGGGGAGGTGGAGGTGGAGTGGAGCACCAGTGGGGAGGTGGAGTGGAGGCACCAGTGGGGAGGTGGAGTGGAGGCACCAGTGGGGAGGTGGAGGGAGGCACCAGTGGGGAGGTGGAGGGAGGCACCAGTGGGGAGGTGGAGTGGAGGCACCAGTGGGAGGTGGAGTGGAGGCACCAGTGGGGAGGTGGAGTGGAGGCACCAGTGGGGAGGTGGAGTGGAGGCACCAGTGGGGAGGTGGAGGGAGGCACCAGTGGAGGTGGAGTGGAGGCACCAGTGGGAGGTGGAGTGGAGGCACCAGTGGGGAGGTGGAGTGGAGGCACCAGTGGGGAGGTGGAGTGGAGGCACCAGCACCAGTGGGAGGTGGAGGGAGGCACCAGTGGGGAGGTGGAGGAGGCACCAGTGGGGAGGTGGAGTGGAGGCACCAGTGGGAAGGTGGAGTGGAGGCACCAGTGGGGAGGTGGAGTGAAGGCACCAGTGGGGAGGTGGAGTGGAGGCACCAGTGGGGAGGTGGAGTGGAGGCACCAGTGGGGAGGTGGAGTGGAGGCACCAGTGGGGAGGTGGAAAGGAGGCATCAACGGGAAGGTGGAACGGAGGCAGCACTGGGGAAGTAGAGTGGAGATAATTATGTTACCCTGAGGGACCAATAAAAGGTAGTGTGAAAGATATGAAATGGAAAAAAAAAGTGATGACCGAGTGACCATGAGAATAAACTTGGAAATGACATGGGATGATGTATAATAAAATGTGTGACGTAGGATTTGTGGTAGAAGGACCGGGTGATAATAGGGACGGAGTTTAGAACGAGTGAGAAAAATTACTCTGAAAATATACTCGTGTCTGTACACTTAAGAAAATTGTACTTAGATCATTCAAAATACTGTTCACGCTATAACACTGAACTTCAGTGAACATCCTTGGTATGAACGGCAGATATACACGTGATGTCCCTAACTGTGTTCACCAGCAAGTATGTCTGTTAAGAAAAAAATCACGTTTTGACCATTTACTCTCATATGTGATGGCGTAAATCTTCAAGAACCAATTTCGTATCAGGTTTCAACTATATACAAAATTTGGTTATAAATTAATCCTGGAATAAATCCCAAAGTTCAGGTAACATGAAGAAGGAAAAATTAAAACAAAGGAGATGATAAAACTCAGACAGCTAAGAACACGACCTGGGCAAGATCGCTAACCTTATCCTTCAAGCGACGGTGTTACGTTAGCCATGGTTCTGTAGTGAAAGCAGCACACTATGAGACTGAGAACAGTCACACCTCCCCCTCCGACCCTACACGTTAGCCATGGTTCTGTAGTGAAAGCAGCACACTATGAGACTGAGAACAGTCACACCTTCCCCTCCGACCCTACACGTTAGCCATGGTTCTGTAGTGAAAGCAGCACACTATGAGACTGAGAACAGTCACACCTCCCCCTCCGACCCTACACGTTAGCCATGGTTCTGTAGTGAAAGCAGCACACTATGAGACTGAGAACAGTCACACCTCCCCTCCGACCCTACACGTTAGCCATGGTTCTGTAGTGAAAGCAGCACACTATGAGACTGAGAACAGTCACACCTCCCCCTCCAACCCTACACGTTAGCCATGGTTCTGTAGTGAAAGCAGCACACT
This sequence comes from Homarus americanus, assembly GCF_018991925.1. Classification (NCBI taxonomy): domain Eukaryota; kingdom Metazoa; phylum Arthropoda; class Malacostraca; order Decapoda; family Nephropidae; genus Homarus; species Homarus americanus. The sequence goes on from NW_024736217.1 coordinate 11,067, forward strand.
ATGAGACTGAGAACAGTCACACCTCCCCCTCCGACCCTACACGTTAGCCATGGTTCTGTAGTGAAAGCAGCACACTATGAGACTGAGAACAGTCATACCTCCCCCTCCGACCCTACACGTTAGCCATGGTTCTGTAGTGAAAGCAGCACACTATGAGACTGAGAACAGTCACACCTCCCTCCGACCCTACACGTTAGCCATGGTTCTGTAGTGAAAGCAGCACACTATGAGACTGAGAACAGTCACACCTCCCCCTCCGACCCTACACGTTAGCCATGGTTCTGTAGTGAAAGCAGCATACTATGGGCAGTGATCACCTCGACCCTACGTTAGCCATGGTTCTGTGAGTGAAAGCAGCACACTATGGGGCCCAGAACAGTCACACCTCCCACTCCAACCCTACACGTTAGCCATGGTTCTGTAGTGAAAGCAGCACACCATGAGACTGAGAACAGTCACTCCTCCCCCTCCGACCCTACACGTTAGCCATGGTTCTGTAGTGAAAGCAGCACACTATGAGACTGAGAACAGTCACACCTCCCCCTCCGACCCTACACGTTAGCCATGGATCTTTAGTGAAAGCAGCACACTATGAGACTGAGAACAGTCACTCCTCCCCCTCCGACCCTACACGTTAGCCATGGTTCTGTAGTGAAAGCAGCACACTATGAGACTGAGAACAGTCACTCCTCCCCCTCCGACCCTACACGTTAGCCATGGTTCTTTGTGAAAGCAGCACACTATGAGACTGAGAACAGTCACACCTCCCCCTCCGACCCTACACGTTAGCCATGGTTCTGTAGTGAAAGCAGCACTCTATGAGACTGAGAACAGTCACACCTCCCCCTCCGATCCTACACGTTAGCCATGGTTCTGTAGTGAAAGCAGCACTCTATGAGACTGAGAACAGTCACACCTCCCCCTCCGACCCTACACGTTAGCCATGGTTCTGTAGTGAAAGCAGCACTCTTTGAGACTGAGAACAGTCACACCTCCCCCTCCAACCCTACATAGCAGTCTATCTAACCACCTTGACTTCTCATATGACAGTCCACCTCCTCCATTAACGTTAGCCATGGGTTCTGTAGTGAAAGCAGCACTCTATGAGACTGGAGCAGTCACACCTCCCCCTCCGACCCTACGTTGTATGGTTCTGTAGTGAAAGCAGCACTCTATGAGACTGAGAACAGTCACACCTCCCCTCCGACCCTACGTTAGCCATGGTTCCTGTAGTGAAAGCAGCACTCTATGAGACTGAGAACAGTCACACCTCCCCCTCCGACCTACGTTAGCCATGGTTCTGTGGTAAAGCAGCACACTATGAGACTGAGAACAGTCACCTCCCACTCAAACCCTACACATTAGCCATGGTTCTGTAGTGAAAGCAGCACACTATGAGACTGAGAACAGTCACACCTCCCCCTCCGACCCTACACGTTAGCCATGGTTCTGTAGTGAAAGCAGCACTCTATGAGACTGAGAACAGTCACACCTCCCCCTCCGACCCTACACGTTAGCCATGGTTCTGTAGTGAAAGCAGCACACTATGAGACTGAGAACAGTCACACCTCCCCCTC
>NW_024736218.1:0-23703 GCF_018991925.1 Homarus americanus
CCACTGTACACCCCACTGTGCGCACCCACCACTGCACACCCCCACTGTGCAGCACCCACCACTGTACACCCCCACTGTGCAGCACCCACCACTGTACACCCCCACTGTGCAGCACCCACCACTGTACACCCCACTGTGCAGCACCCACCACTGTACACCCCACTGTGCAGCACCTCCACTGTACACCCTCACTGTGCAGCACCTCCACTGTACACCCCACTGCAGCACCCACCACTGTACACCACTGTGCAGCACCTCCACTGTACACCCCCACTGCAGCACCCACCACTGTACACCCTCACTGTGCAGCACCCACCACTGTACACCCCCACTGTGCAGCACCTCCACTGTACACCCCCACTGTGCAGCACCTCCACTGTACACCCCCACTGTACACTTGGCAATTCCTGTTTCCAAATTCAAACTTCCTGCCCAACCCAACCCAACCCAACCCAACTTGACCCAACCCAACCCAACTTGACCCAACCCAACCCAACTTGACCAACCCAACCCAACTTGACCCAACTTGACCCAACTTGACCCAACTTGACCCAACCTAACCTATTGACTCACCCATATGAGCAGGAGTCGCAGCCCTCTTCTGGGGTACCCCGCCGGCCAGTCCCTGATGATGCAATTCTTTCTTGACCATGAGAATTACAACGACCATCAGCCCCAATAAGCACCCTTTGTTGATGAGTTTTTGACGACCTTCATAGTAGTTGTCGTCTGATACTAGGGTGATACTGGGGTGGTAGTGGGTGATACTGGGTGGTAGGGGGTGATACTGGTGGTTTTACCTGTGTACCTGTCAAGAGTGGTGAGAAAAATTAGTAATGGGGAATTGATTAAAACGTAAGAGACAGAGAGAGAGGGGAGAGAGAGAGAGGCAGGATGGGGGAGAGAGGAGAGAGAGGAGAGGCAGGTGACGTGAGGGGGGAGAAAAAAAGAGAGAGAGAGAGGAGAGGCAGGTGAGGAGAGAGAGAGAGAGAGAGAGGAGAGAGAGAGAGAGAGAGAGGGAGCCTGCTGGGGCATCATCTAAAGATCTCCGGCTTTCCAGGAATCTCACCAATCACGTTCCTGCCCACACAGGTTGTTGTTGAGAATGGAAGAGGAGGGGCAGTGGGTGGGGGGGGAGGGGAGGAGGGGCATGAGGGAGGGGGAGGGGAGCGGTAGGGAAGGGGGGAGAAAGGAAGGAGGGGGAAGGAGGCAGATTGAAGGGAAATTAATACCTGAGTACAATGACTTAATCCTTTGAGTACAATGGCTTAACCCCTTGAGTACAATGACTTAACCCCTTGAGTACTATGACTTAACCCCTTGAGTACAATGATTTAACCTCTTGAGTACTATGACTTAACCCCTTGAGTACTATGACTTAACCCCTTGAGTACTATGACTTAACCCCTTGAGTACAATGACTTAACCTCTTGAGTATGATAGCTTATAGCGGCACATTAACCTAACCTAACCATGATTCTGACTTTATTAAGCTCGTGCAGTAATTAATGTCGAAGTGAGGAACGCCTTCTCTCTCTCTCTCTCTCTCTCTCTCTCTCTTTATCTATCACTGTCTCTCCTCTCTGGCTCTGTCTCAGTCTATCTCTCTCTCTGTATCATTCGCCATCTGTCCATCTGTCTGTCTGTCTGTCTATCTCCATCTTTCAGTGTCTCGGTCTCTGGCTCTGTCTTTGTCTGTTTCTGTCTCCGTCCTGTCTGTCTGTCTGTCTGTCTGTCTGTCTGTCTGTCTACATATTTGGTCTCGGCGTTAAGGACTGTAATCATTAAGAATCAAATAAGGTTTTTATTTTTCTAATGGAATAAGTTATTTCTTATACAGTATATTGCTTATTTAACCTAATGAGGTGATTACTCTATACACACACACGCACACACACACACACACACGCACACACACACACACACACACACATACACACACACACACACACACACACACACACACAGTGCTCATCAAAGACTCAGGTGTAACAGGTGTGGAGAAAATATGCTAAATATGTTCCTGTACCCACCCATTTGTGTGTGTGTGTGTATGTGTGTATATGTGCGCATGTGTGTGTATGTATGAGTCTTAGTGTGTATATTTACAGTTGTGGACAAAAATAATAATAATAATAATAATAATAATAATAAAAATAAAATAAAAATAATAATAGTAATAATAATAATAATTCATTTATAATTAGTACCTTCAGTGTGTTCTGATAGAAGAGAACCAGATCTAATTATAGTATATAAAGCACATTGTCTGCGTGTGTGTTTGATCTCTTAGTACTGTTCATGCATACCAGAAGTGTCAGGAATGTGGAATTTGGGGAAAGTTAGCCCCAGTGGTACCCCTCTCCCCTGCAACCCTTCTATTAAAATATGCATCCATTTTTCTATGCTCTACCACGGTTTTTTATATAGAGCTGATTATTTGTTCTACATATGTCTATTATAGTCCTGAGAATGTTGATGGACGCTTATATTGGTCGGGAAAAGGAGGTGGGGGGGGGGGTGGATTCCTTAACCAGGCCGAGGAACGTTATGCACCTCAGCTAGTACAGAATATTTCCAACAGCATTGACCAGGATATATAATGTACAACGTGTACAGTCCATGACAGACATGACTAAGTGGCTGACCAACTCTTAAAATTTTTTTGTATCTAGATGCAACTGTGACAGAGTGAGCAGCTGTTGGATGTGGTGTGCAGGTGTGCATGTTTATGAAGTGGGGTGTGCAGGTGTATGGAGGTGTGGTGTGCAGGTGTATGGAGGTGTGGTGTGCATGTTTATGAAGTGTGGTGTGCAGGTGTATGGAGGTGTGGTGTGCATGTTTATGAAGTGTGGTGTGTAGGTGTATGGAGGTGTGGTGTACAGGTGTATGGAGGTGTGGTGTGCAGGCGTATGGAGGTGTGATGGCGACCTATGGTGTAACGGTCAGCATTCTCGCCTCGCAAGCAAGCGGACCCGGGTTCCATCCAGGGTAGGGTGAAACTATGGGCAAGTTTCTTTACGCCATTTGCCTCTGTCTACCCAGCAGTAATTGGGAACCTGGATGTTAATCGATTTGCGGATCGTATCCCGGGGTAATGGTTAGCCAGTGCAGTTGGCGAGTTGTCCGGTCTTCTTGGACTATTCCTTGACACTGGGTCATGCAGGTCGTTAACTCAGGGTGTGGTTGTTGTGTTGGCGATAGCTTCTGCACCTTAAACAAATTCACGCCAAGGTGACCCGAGGGCCAGCCATCCTCATTACACGAGGGCAACCATTATTATTATTATTATTAGGGGTAGGTGGTGTATGGGGGTAGGGGTTGGTGGAGACTTGGCAGGGTGGCAGACTACATTGGAAGCATAATGTGTAGACCCTGCTGCCATATGTGACCGAGTCCCAGGTTGCTGATCTGACTTTCTGCCTCATTTACACACAATTGCAGGGTCTCAATTGTTTCTCTTACTTTGACAACACAACATACATATATTGTTTCACACTATTGATCTTTTTTTAATTTGTGTATTTATGGTTCATTATTATTATTATTATTATTATTATTATTATTATTATTATTATTATTATTATTATTATTATTATTATTATTATTATTATCATTGCAGTGTTGTTATTATTATTATTATCATTATTATTATTTTATTTCCAATTTTGTATTATTTAAAATAAATTTGATTTACTATGAATTATTATTATTATTATTATTATTATTATTATTATTATTATTATTATTATTATTATTATTATTATTATTATTATTATTATTATTATTATTATTATTATTATTATTATTATTATTACATTTTCGCCCCCTAGGCACCCATGTGGGACAATGACCAGTGCCCGGGTGGGCTAATCCTCAGTAAAAAAAAAAAAAATAAATAAATGTCGATTAAATTTCTTCTAATTTCTTTCCACATCACAAATTAATTTAATAGATTAGATTAATGTGTTAATGAGGCAGATATAGTTTACACTCCTTCCCTGCTGAATAATATATGTCCACAACTGTATGTATGTATGTATGTATGTATGTATGTATGTATGTATGAACATTCCTCCCAAACATTATATTACATTTTTGTGGGGAACGTGACTTGACCAGTAAATCAAATTAGCATAGCCAACGCTGAGTATAAATATATAAACATTATATTTTGCTATGCCATAACTTAGCTACTTCAATTACGTTAAAGATGAATAAAATAATGAGAGCACATATGGCACACACAAAAAAAATTGGCAACTCAGCACAAATTAGTCCTTAGTATTTATCACTTAAAATTAATGTTACTTCAATACACGACAACAATGTTAAATGCAAAAGATACCAACTTGTGCGTCATGGGTTCAGCTACGTTATCACAACAGTTCAGGAGTGAAGGTTGGGAATTATACACGTTACGAAAGATTTAAATAAAGTTTAATAATAAAAGTTTACCATAATAAGTGTGCAGGTTACCTAATGAATGGATAAATTAAATCAAGGGAGTGAAGAATAAACATTATCCTTAATAAGCAACTAACATGTGCACAGTAAATAAACCATAAACTGCTTTATTGATTACATTTTACACACAATAGATAATAGTAGAGCAGCACTGAATATATAAAACTCAACTAAGCCCTATTTGAGAAAGTATCCACCACTGACAAATTCAGACATCCTCCCACTTCCAACACCAGCCAGTGACTGACAACACCCTGTATCCCGGGGAACTACAAGCTTAACAGCACCAGTATAAAATAACTCCCACATTAAGCTGCAAAAATAGTAACAAACATACATAAGCTGAGGGTAACGAGCATAAAAATATTTCACTATGCACAACGCAACACACCACTGTGCAATACGCCATGCATGACATTATATATATATATAGAAGAGTTACGACTAATCACCCTTAAGAGACTGTCATTACAAGTGAGTATTCCTGGATTGTTGGATCATGGGAAGATGTTCTCTGAGGCGGACAGGTTCTGCCTCTTAATAACCGATGTGTGTGTGTGTGTGTGTGTGTGTGTGTGTGTGTGTGTGTGTGTGTGTGTGTGTGTGTGTGTGTGTGTGTGTGTGTGTGTGTGTGTGTGTGTGTGTGTGTGTGTGTGTGTGAAAGAGAAAATATGGAGCTTCAGTCACGTTGCAAGTAATATGCAGCCGCAAAGGTTATTTATGTGTGAGACAAGAAAATTACATTTGCAAGACCCGGAACACCTTCAAGGGGTAGAGTCTGAAGGAGAGAGAGAGAGAGAGAGAGAGAGAGAGAGAGAGAGATATTGGATGGTGACTTTTTAAGAATCCAATCATTCACAAATATTATAAAAGAATTCCTGTGTGTTTGTGGAGGGTAATTGGTGATTTGAAGAAATATTAATTTAAGTTAGATGTGAAAACCGCTGACCACAAATAGTGACACAAGGATCATCAAAATGCACAGACATTCACACACACTACTTCTAATACTTTGCTGTCACTCAGAATCGAATATGACGATCATCCAGCTATGATACAATGATATGAGTTAAGGATGTCACCTTCGTTGGTGAGCTCTAAGGTGACTAAAGAGGCCGATACGGGACCAGCAGGGTCGTTCACAGATGTTGCATGTATCGAGTGCGGGAGGGGTGGTGGCAGCGTCTTTTCGGCGTTGGCGCTTGTCTGCCTCTTTATGCAGTCGGGCTAACTCGAAAGTATTGACACCTTCTCATGTGGTGCTCCTCCAAGCAATACGGCGAGGAGTGATCATCTCCCAGGTGAAATGGTCGATTTGGCACTTTTTCAGGTTTATCATAAGACTGTCCTTGCTTTCAGTTGCCCGCCAGCGTTACGTTTACTATTCGTTAGATGACTGTAAAGTAACTGTTTTGGTAGTGTACTGACGTCCATGTGGGTAACATGGCCAGTCCAACGTAGTTGTTCATGAATAATGGTAGCCTCGATGCTCCTACAGTTGGTGTCAGTGAGAATACTGGCATTTGTTCTCTTGTCTTCCCAGCGAACTCGGAGGATGGAACGAAGACTACGTTGGTGAAAGTTTCATGCCTTGGGGTGCCTTCTGTGTGTATCCCATATTTCGTTGCCATACAACAGGGTGAGGAAGACCATTGCTAGATACACGTGCAGCTTTGTAGATAATTTCATCACCCTACAGCTAAAGACACGGGTACGGAGTCTGCCAAAGGCTTGAGATGCACATCTGATCCGATGTCGAATTTCTTCATCGATGTTCGCAGTGGTGAACAGGTGGGAGCCAAGGTATTGGGTAACATTAGAGAGAGTAGTATCGTTAAGTTGGGTGGGTGGTGGAGGTGTGGCTGAACCAAGGGCAATCTAAAGAATCTGAGTCTTACGCGCAGTTACCTCAAGGCCAAAGTGCATACGCATCTGCTTGATGGCAGTAGCTACCTCATCCAGGGATGGAGGATAGCTGAGGTGGGTCAGCTCTGGTTACTGAAGAACCTGCTGGGTATTCAGGATATCCACATCGGTGTTTCAGTTGACCAGCTAATGGTAGTACTCTTTCCAGGGCTGACGGATGCCTTTTTTGTCTTTAATTAGGGAGTTACCGTCAGATGAGCGGATGGGGGCCACGCCATTCTTTCATTTGATTGTGAAGTTTATCCTGGACCGCTGCTTTCTCCTCATGGAAGGTATCAGCTTTGATCCGAGACTTAGGGTTGTTCTGCCAGTCAGTGAGAGCAGCACATTTACAATTAACGAGAACTTCGATTTCCGGGTCGTTTTCATCAAACCAATCCTGGTGTTTTCTTTTGATTAAGCCAAGGGTCTCGTTGCAGGTTTGTGTGATGACAGCTTTGATAGACCTCATTCGGTACTATGATTTTGGTTGAGCTGCTCTCTGAAAGCATGCGCTACCGCTGGATCCTCCAGTCGCTTGGTGTTAAAGCCTCCTCTGGAAGCTTGTTGCCTTCGCCGTTTTGGGGGAGACGTGTTGGCTCTAACGAGCCGATGATCTGTATCACAGTGGTCTGAGCGGCTCTGGTGATGAGGACATCTCGGCGATCTTTTTCTCTGACAATGATGTAGTCAATGAGATGCCAATGTTTGGATCGTGGGTGTTGCCAAGAACCCTTGAACTAGTCGGCCTGCCTAAACAAGGTATTGGTGATAGTGAGGTTGTGTGCAGCACACTTGGGAGGAGGAGGCAGTTGGGATTACACGTGCCTAGTATTAAAATAGCATAATTAATATGGAAATTAGACCATATGTGATTTTTGATGAGGCAAAGCCCTTCAGACCGACTACTATAGAGAGAGAGAGAGAGAGATTGTTATCTTTGATCTCTCTTCTTCTCTCTTCGGTCACATGAAATAAGACCACATTAAGAAATGTAAATAATATGTGTGTTTTATTTATATTGTCTCTGTTACATCTGTCATCTCTACCACACCTGTCATCAATCCACCACACCTGTTGAGTCACATCTGTACCCTGGGATCGAATTAACGACCTTGAGAACACGTGGCGAGAGTAAATTTTCATCATATATTAAATAATTTTCTTTTAGGTTGTTGCTCCTCCAAAAAAAAAAACATTCTTGATTTCTAAAACTTACTTGACGATCATCCCTATAGTGTGTGTGTTTGTGTGTGTGTGTGTGTTTGTGTGTGTGTGTGTGTGTTTGTGTGTGTGTGTGTTTGTGTGTGTGTGTTTGTATCTAGGGTCGGTTCTGCCTCTCTCTCTGTCTGTGTTCTCTCTCTCTCTCTCTCACAGATTCTATCACAAAATAACAATACAACAAACAGAACACGACCAATGCCCTCCTACATGGGTCCAAGATTTAAACAAAGAATTACAGGTTGTACAGATGTTTGTACCGAACGAGTGTGGCGGTGGTAGTGGTTGTAGTAGTGAGGTGGTAATGGTTGTAGTAGAAGTAGTGTTGGTGGTAGTAGTAGTAGTGGTGGTGGTAGTAGTAGTAGTAGTAGTGGTGGTAACAATATTGGTAGTAGTGGTGGGTAGTAGTGAAGGCGGTAGTAGTGGTGATAGTAGTAGTGGTGATAGTAGTAGTGGTGGTGGTAGTAGTGGTGGTAGTAGTGGTTGTGGTGGTAGTGGTGGTAGTAGAGATGGAGTGAAGCCTCAGTACTACCATTTTAACTCTATAAAGGTATTGGTGCATTCCGCTCAGGTGATATTTTATGAGGGATGAGGGAGAGTCTGACCAGGTGAGCACTCCCTCATACCTCTCTCTCTCTCTCTCTCTCTCTCTCTCTCTCTCTCTCTCTTCTCTCTCTTCTCTCCTGGCATATAACACGTCCATCATTCTCTGTCTTTTGTCGTGTATTCATCATTGTCTTTGTTATCCCCACGTTTATTTGTTGATGGTGAAGAGGTGAAGAGGGGGGTTGGTGAGGGGGTGGTGGAGGGGTTGTGTGGTGAGGGGTTGGGGGTTGGTGGGGGGTTAGTGAGGGGGGTTGGTGGAGGGGGGTGGTGAGGGGTTGATGGTGAGGGGTTGGGGGTTGTTGGGGGGGTTGTAGATGGTGAGAGGTTGGTGAGGGGTTGTTGGATGGTGAGGGTTTGTGGGAGGGTTGATGGTGAGGGGTTGGTGAGGGGTTGTTGATGGTGAGGGGTTGGGGGTTGTTGGGGGGTTGGTGAGGGGTTGGGGGTTGTTGGGGTTTGTGAGGGGTTGTTGATGGTGAGGGGTTGGGGGTTGTTGGTGGTGAGGGGTTGTTGATGGAGAGGGTTGGGGTTGTTGGATGGTAAGGGTGGTGGGGGTTGGTGAGGGGTTGGTGGTGAGGGTGGGGGGTTGTTGGGGCTTGGTGGGGGTTGTTGATGGTGAGGGGTTGGGGGGGTTGGATGGTGAGGGGGGTTGGTTGGGGTTGGTGAGGGGTGGGGGGTTGTTGGGGCTTGGTGAGGGGTTGTTGATGGTGAGGGGTTGGGGGTTGTTGGGGGCTGGTGAGGGGTTGTTGATGGAGAGGTTGGGGTTGTTGATGGTAAGGGGTTGGTGGGGGTTGGTGAGGGGGTTGTTGATGGTGAGGGTGGGGGGTTGTTGGGGGTTGGTGAGGGGGTTGTTGATGGTGAGGGGTTGGGGTTGTTGGGGTTGTTGATGGTGAGGGGTGGTGGGGGGTTGGTGAGGTTGTTGATGGTGAGGGTGGGGGGTTGTTGGGGGTTGGTGAGGGGTTGTTGATGGTGAGGGGTTGGGGTTGTTGGGGTTGGTGAGGGGTTGTTGATGGTGAGGGGTTGGTGGGGGTTGGTGAGGGGTTGTTGATGGTGAGGGTTGGTGAGGGGTTGGTGAGGGTTGTTGATGGTGAGGGTTTGATGATGAGGGTTGGTGAGGGGTTGTTGATGGTGAGGGGTTGGGGGTTGTTGGGGGTTGGTGAGGGGCTGTTGATGGCAAAGGCTGGTGGGGGTTGTTTATGGTGAGGGGTTGGGGGTTGTTGGGGGGTTGGTGGGGTGTTGATGGTGAGGGGTTGGGGGTTGTTGGATGGTGAGGGGTTGGTGGGGTTGTGAGGGGTTGTTGATGGTGAGGGGTTGGGTGGGGGGTTGGTGAGGGTTGTTGGTGGTGAGGGGTTGTTGGGGGCTGTGAGGGGGTTGGTTGATGGTGAGGGGTTGGGGGTTGGGGGGGGTTGGGGGGGGGAGGTGTTGTGATGGTGAGGGTGTTGGGGGTTTGGGGGGTTGTTGATGGTGAGGGGTTGGTGGGGGTGGTGAGGGGTTGATGGTGAGGGGTTGGGGGTTGGTGGGGGCTGGTGGGGGTAGGGGTTGTTGATGGTGAGGGGTTGGTGGGGGTTGGTGAGGGGGTTGTTGATGGTGAGGGGTTGTTGGGGGTTGGTGAGGGGTTGTTGATGGTGAGGGGCTGGGGGGGGTTGTTGGTTCCTTTTCCTTCTCTTCACTTATCAGTCCCTCCTCCTTCCCTTTGTTATTGTCATCTCATTCCCTACACTCAGCACCTCATCTCTTCATTACTTGCCCGACGTTTCCTCTCTTGTTTATTTATCTTTTCTGTTCTCTTATACCCTCTTTATTCTCTATCTCTTTTTGTCCATATTTATCCTCCTTCTTCTTTTTCTTTCTTCTGCCTTCTATATTATTATATTATATATATATATTATATTATTATTATTATTATTTTATATTATTATTATTATTATTATTATTATATATATATATATATATATATTTTATTATTATTATTATTATTATTATTATTATTTATATATATATTATATATTATTATTATTATTTTTATTATTATTATTATTATTATTATTATTATTATTATTATTATATATTATTATTATTATTATTATTATTATTATTATTATCACATACCTTCGTCACCATTGCAACAGTCCCCAAAACATTGCATGATAACTACTAAAACTTTTTATATTACAAAAGATATTTAAGAATAAATTATCTGTAATATGCAAATGAGCATTGGTTATAATCTTTAAAATATTCAGTTTTAGTTTATGTAATTTACGGCGTAATTACCTGACAGTGTTAATTAAGAATCTTAAATCACCTGTAAGTGTCGTGGGAGAGAATTAAACGGTGTGCCATTAACTATCACCACTACTATCACCATCACCACTACACACCTATCGCCTCACCACCACTTACTACTACCACCATTATTACTATTACCGTTATCACTACCACCACCACCACCACCACCACTACTACTATCACGATCATCACTACTACTACCTTGCGTTAACCAATCTAAATATTACAAAAGTTTCTCCATAGTGAAGGGGTTAGTATAGATAGTTTATGTAATAGATGTTAATGCAAGATATAGAATAAAATACAATATATATATAAAATGCCGTCAATGTCTCGCCTTCGGGGAACTGTGCAAGACACCGATTGATACAGTTTTTGCACTAGGTTGACTACTTACTCCTCTTATTTGATATTTCCAGTTACATACCCGTCACTATCTTCTGTCTATTCTTCGCTATTTTCTCTAATATCGCTTATATCTTGGACGGGGTAGCGACTGGTGCTGGAGTGAGACAGGCGTGTGTACCTCCGTTGCTAAATGTTAATCACTGAGGCTCGGTAGGATCACCCAGCTGTCATCGGCGGAGGAATACATACACACTCACTCGCGCAATCCTCCGACAGTGACGTCATCCCGCTCGGTATTTAAAACTTTGGTATGATAAAACAACGTCAACATGTGATTTTATCCGTGTTATATTAACTTAAGGCCTTTAGTGACCAATACACGTTAAAAGGTTGGTATTGAGGTTTGAGCCCAAAGACACGTTATAAATGTTTGTGTATTTAGTTGATGTAATCGTAAAATGTAATCGCCACGACCGCTATCTAACCTAACCTAACCTAACCTAACCTGAACTCACCGTCCTCGAAGAAAACACCTCACATTAGATGCTTCTCTCACACAGACAAAAAATTCTGGGGAGAGGGATAAGTGAGGAGGGAGGGGAGGGCGAGGAAGGCTTAGATGAGGGAGGGAGGAAACTACTTCACCACCAAGATAAATAAATGGTTACCTCAATTTCTCTGCGCCTGTCTGTCTGTGCGTGTTTCTCACCTGTTAGTCTGATCACGATAGCTTACACATTCATTCATCTATCTTGTCTATTAGCTTCGGAAAGAGGAGAAGGAGGAGAAGGGGGGAGACATAAGAACACTAAGAATGGAGGAAAACTGCAGCGGGCCTCTTGGCCCATACTGGCAGTCCTGTTTACACCCAACCCCTATTGCTCATATAGCCATCCAACCTATGTGTGAAGCTATCCAGCGTATTCGATTTAATGATGGTACTTGGTAGCTGATCCATTTATCCACTACTCTATTTCTAAACCAATGTTTACCTCTTTCGCGCCTAAATCTAAATTTGTCGAATTTAAAACCATTGTTACGAGTTCGCTCCTGGTTGGATAGTTTGAGTACCTTTGTAAGTCCCTTGTTCAGCCCTGACTTCCATTTATACACCTCTATCATATCGCCCTCGCTCTACGTCTCTCAAGGAGTGTCAAATTAAGATGTTTTAACCTGTCTCTGTACTCAAGGTTCCTAATGTGAGATTAGTCTTGTCATTCTCCTCTGAATTCTTTCCAAGGATTCTGTATCCATTCTGTAATACGGTGACCAGAATTAAACTGCGTAATCCAAGTGAGGTCTCAAAAGCGCAAGATATAGTCTTAGGATGACCTCACTAGCCTTGAAACTAGTTACACGCCCTATTTTAGTGTCATCAGCAATTTATTTATGTTGCTGTTCACGCCGATATCTATGTCGTTTATGTATATAATAAATAATAATGGTCCGGGTACTGAGCCATGGGGAACTCCACTAGTGACGTTGTTCCAATCGGATTTAGTGCCGTTAATGCTCACTCGCTGGTCCGTAACCACGCCTAATCCATTTTAGAATATCTCTTTAATGCCATGAGCCTCCATTTCCTTATTAGTCTTTCGTGGGGACTCTGTCGAAGGCTTTGCTAAAGTTGAGATATACCACATCATAATTGTGCCCTCGTCCACCGATTCGAAAACAGATGAAAAGATGTTAATAGATTAGTTAGAAATGAACGCCCGCTAGAAGACATGTTGGGAATCATTGATCAACTTGTGCTTCCAGGTGATTTCGAATAGAGTTTGAAATGATTGAGCTTCAGTAATTTGCCTACTATTGATGTTAGACTGATTGATCGGTAGTTAGAGGATAGTGATCTATCTCCTTCTTGAAAATCGGTATTACATTGCTATCCTCCAGGATTCTGGTACTACACCTGTTTTAAACATGTTAAACAACTTAGCTAAGGGCATACTAAGCTCTTTCTTACATTCCTTTAATACTCTGGCAAATATCTCATCGGGACCTGGTGACTTATTAGGCTTTAGATTGTCTATTTGCATACTAACATCATTCCTAGTCACTACTATCTCGCTTAATTTATTTTTCACCATCTCTGTATAGAGTCGGCGCCTCGGTATCTGTTTAAATTTTCGGTGGTGAAAATTGTTGAAAACATTTATTCTGATTATTGCTCATTTCTCCGTCGTTATCAGTTAGCTCGCCGGTATCTGACTGTATTGGTCCAACCTTTTCTCGTATTTTAGTTCAATACATTTGATAGAACCTTGGGGTTTGACTTCGCCTCCTTGCTACCTTCAGTTCATTATTCCACTTTGTTTTTTCTTATCGGTCTTAAACCTCCGGCCAATACCTTATAATAATCTCGAGGTAAACTTCACCACGATTTATTCTCCTACCTATAGCCTTCCTTTGTCCAATAATATTCTTTAAATAATTATTCATCCATTTAGGGTCATTGTTGTTTGATCTGAGTTTTCTGTATGGTATGTTCTGCCTTTGTGCATTACGTAATTCATTATTTAAATTGTTGTGGAACTCTGTCAACCTCAGATCTCGTTATCAGGTCATCCTCAATCGTCAGGGTTCTCCGGGAAGGTGAGGTCGCCCTCTGTAGGTAATTTGTGTGAGGTCACCTCATGTGAGGTCATGTAATTCACCCCCAAGCGTGATACCCTCTTCTCAGCTGCCTCTTCAAACTATCAAAGTTTCTGAAATATGGGACTTATGGAATTTTCCTTGCGGCTGCCCTGAAATTTAACTGGAATCTAATTTTGTGATCTCTGTTAGTAAGTTCGTTCCCTACCTCGACATTACTAATAAGGTTTTCTGTTTGACAGAACTAAATTGAGTATATTATTACCCCGGTGGGTAGTTATATGTTGGCTTAGGAAACACTCCTGGATTGTTTCAAGAAAATCCTCTGATTCTGAGTTACCCTCAGAGGAGAGGGGGAGGTGATAACAAAAGCCTGATGACCAGAGTAGCAGTATACCCCTGGTCGCATTATGGTCAGTGCTGTACATATTAGAGGAGGGGTGGAGGGGCTGGTAGAGTGAGGTGGAGGGAGGGGGGGCTGGGTAGGAGTGAGGTGGAGGAGGGACTGGGGGACGGGGGGGGCTAATGAGGGTTGCTTGTACCTCTTCAATAATATCAGTCCGCCTCAAGCTGTGTTCTCACCAGGGTCGTGACACCTTGGGAGAGGTGGAAATGAGGTGGAAAATGAAGAATATCAGGAACTTCATTGAAAAGTAGCTCCTTGTTCCGTTTATTGTCTTATTCTCAAAGGGTTTAACTATGTTCTCAAAGGGTTTAATTATGAGTGTTCTAAAGGTTAAACCATTATTGTTCTCAAAGGGTTAAGACATGACTTCTCAAAGGGTTAAATCATGACTGTTCTCAAAGGATTAAACCAGGATTGTTCTCAAAGGGTTAAACCATGACTGTTCTCAAAGGGTAAACCATGACTGTTCTCAAAGGGTGACATGACTTCTCAAAGGGTTAAATCATGACTGTTCTCAAAGGATTAAACCAGGATTGTTCTCAAAGGGTTAAACCATGACTGTTCTCAAAGTTAAACCATCAAGGTATCCTGTTAAACCCTCATTACAACCTGTTAAACCCTCATCCTCAAACACTCGACAGGAAATAATCACTCTGGCGCTATGAACTAATCACAGTAAAAAGCCTGATGACATAATACTGAGAGACAGACTCATTAGGTACAAGAGTTCACCTGAAGAATCCTTCCCCAACTACCAACCCAACTCCACCTAACCTAACTCAATCCTAACCTAATCTGAACTAACCTAACTCTAACTATCTAACTTAACCTAGCCTAACCTAACCTAACCTAACTTCCACTCAACTCAATCCCAACCCAACCAAACCTGACCTGATGTTGGGGGGTTATGTGGACGTCGTGATAGGATGGATAGTGGTTGTGTAGGATGGTTGGGAATGGGTAGGTGGGTCTCGAGGCACCGTTCACTATATCATAATTATCATGTACTTTGAGAGAGAGAGAGAGAGAGAGAGAGAGAGAGAGGGGGGGGGGGGTAGAGAGAGAGAGAGAGTCTCACAGAAAAAGGCCAAATTTACTCCGGAAAAAGAAAAGAACAATTTGTACATACACGCGAAAAAAAAAAAATATATATATAGAAAGAACTAGATACCTACACAAAATTTCTTCCTAAATAAAAGAAAAAAAAAATCCTCATCTCTCTCTTGTTTGCCCTCTCCTCTACTGTCTGTTTTTCTCCATCTATCTCTGTTCGTTCTTCTCTGTCTGTCTGTCTCTGTCTCTACAGTAACAGACTTGTGTATCTCTTCCTATATTACATAAGGTGAGGTGCAACATATATCACGTGTTGTGTAGACAGAGGAACCAACTGGCCAATAACGAGGGGGGAGACAGAGAGAGGGGGGGGGGGAGGGAGGGGAGAATGGAGGGAAGAGGGGGAGGGAAACAGAGAGGGGGGTAGGAGAATAAAGGGAAGAGGGGGTAGGGAGAATGGAGGGAAGAGGGGGGAGGGAGAAGAGAGAGGGGGTAGGGAGAATGGAGGGAAGAGGGAGGGAGGGAGGAGGAGAGGGAGGAGGAAGGAAGGTGAGGGGAAGGGAGGTAGAGGAGGAGGAGGAGGGAAGAGGAGAGAGAAAAGCAGAGGAAGAGAGAGGGAGGGAAGGATAGAAGAGACGCAGGAGGAGGAGGAGGAAGGACGGAGATTAAGGAGGAGGAGAAGGAGGAAAGATAGATGAGGGGAAACAGGAATAAGGACAACGAAGGAGGGAAATGAAGGCAAACGTAATTAGGGAGGCTGAAGGAGGTGGAGCAGGGAGAAGGGAGGGAGAAGATGAATAGAAGGAGAAAAGAAGAGGAATGGGAGGAGAAGTAAGAGGACAGAAGGGGGGAAGAAGATATAGGAGAGGGGAGACATATGGCTTCAAAACACCTCCATAACACTCCATAACACCTCCATAACACCTCCATAACACCTTTTATAACACCTTTATAACACCTTGCATACCACCTGCATAACACTCTCCATAACACCTCCATAACACCTATAACACTATACACCTGCATAACACCTCCATAACACCTTCATAACACCTCCATAACACCTCCATAACACTCTTCATAACAATTCCATAACACCTCCATAACACCTCCATAACACCGCCATAACACTTTATAACACCTGCATAACACCTGCATAACACCTGCATAACACCTCCATAACACCTCCATAACACCTTCATAGCACCTGCATAACACCTCATAACACCTGCATAACACCGTAATAACATGCATAACACTCTATAACACCTCCATAACACCTCATATACCTGCATAACATCCTGCATACCACCTGCATAACACCTGCATAACACCTTCATAACACCTTCATAACACCTGCATAACACCTTTCATAACACCTGCATAACACCTTTAAAACACCTGTATATAGGATAGAATACCAGAATAGACTACCTTGTGCCAGTGCCAACTACTGTGCCAGGGCCAACCAGACAAACGCTCTATTACCCAAACATAACAAACTCGAGTCCACCAATCACTATGTTGCCTCCTTCTAAACTTCTTCAATTTACCGGCTATATTAATTCCCTTTATTCCTCCTGTAATCTCTTCTAAAGAAAATTACGCTGGGAGGGGGGGGGGTGGGGGGGAGAAGGGATGGGAGGGTAGGGAAGAGGCTGGGATGGGCGTGGAGGGTATGGGATAGGCTGTGAAGGGCTGGGAGGGACTTAGAAAGGTTGAAGAGAAGCTGAGAAGGGCTGGGAATGGCTGGGAGGCTGGGAAGAGATAGGAGAGGAGGGGGGGACTGGGAGAGGCGAGCAGCAACAGGTTATTAATGGTAACACTGTCAGCATCTTCTGCAGGAGAGTGCCGCCTTCACTCACCGTAATTGTTGTGCAGGTGTTACCAGATGTTGTTGCTGACGTTATGGTTGTGTTGCAAAGGTGTCCCCAGGTGTTGCTGATGTTAGGACTGACCCACAAAGGTGTTGACAAGATCCTCCTGAGATCCTCCTAGAGAATTCCTGGGACTCTTGAATAGGACCCTTGAAGATTCCTTGGTAGTCTTCTTGAGGACCTTTACACCCTTTGGCAATCCCTGGTTTAGGTTAGGTTAGGTTGGTTAGGTTATTTTAGGTTAGGTTAGGTTAGATTGGATTATGTTAGGTTAGGGTTGTCATGTTATGTTATGTTGTTATGTCAGTATGTTATGTTCTGTTAGGTTAGGTTATGTTATCTTATGTTATCCTATGTTATGTTATGTTAGGTTAAGTCATGTTATGTTATGTTATGTTATGTTATGTTATGTTATGTTATGTTATGTTATGTTATGTTCTGTTAGGTTAGATTATGTTATCTTATGTTATCCTATGTTATGTTATGTTAGGTTAAGTCATGTTATGTTATGTTATGTTATGTTATGTTAGGTTAAGTCATGTCATGTTATGTTATGTTATGTTATGTTATGTTATGTTATGTTAGGTTAAGTCATGTTATGTTATGTTATGTTATGTTATGTTATGTTACAGTATGTTATGTTATGTTATGTTCTGTTAGGTTAGATTATGTTATCGTTATCCTATGTTATGTGTTATGTTAGGTTGTCATGTCATGTTATGTTATGTTATGTTATGTTATGTTATGTTACAGTATGTTATGTTATGTTCTGTTAGGTTAGATTATGTTATCTTATGTTATCCTATGTTATGTTATGTTAGGCTAAGTCATGTTATGTTATGTTATGTTATGTTATGTTATAATGTTATGTTATGTTATAAGTATGTTATGTTATGTTATGTTATGTTATGTTATGTTATGTGTTAGCACAGGAGTCTGAGCCACACATCGCCCACCTCACACAATGAACATAAATAAACATAGATTTATTGTCGTGTTTATCATTCCACACAGCCTCGTTTATCTGATGTCTCTTTTCCACTTTCCGTTGACTCTCGCATTCACACCAAGATTTATATAGGACCGTGAAGAGATATCGTTCTGGGATGTACAGGATAATATAGAGGTTATATGGATACAGGTTGATACTTGTTAATACAGGTTTATACAGGTTGTTACAGGTTGATACAGTAATGATGTCTTGGGGAAATTTTAATTGGTATAAATTTTTATCTAGATGAGGTAAAGAAACTGGATATTGGGTGTTGAAACTGAACTAAGGTGAGATGCGAGTGTTGGTGATGAACGTAGTACGAGAGAGAGAGAGGGGGGGGGGGGAGAGAGTTGGTGAAAGTAATCAGTAAAACCCTGTAAATTTAGACATATAGAGACCCCACCTGAAGATTGGGTTAGATTAGGTTAGATTAGGTTAGAGTTATCTTAAGTTATATTAGATTAGGTTATGTTAGATTAGATTAAAATATCATTAATTCGGTTAATAGACTACCTCCACCAACCACTTTCATTACGGGTTAATTTATATTATTGTTATCAACTGAAGATTTATGGCTGTAAGTCAGTGTTTATGGTGAATATACTATAGTGTTTTGCATGTTGTAAAGTGTTCGTGTAATGTGGAAAAGTTCTTAATGACTTAGGCAGTGAAGGATTTTACTTTGGTCAATTATTATTAGGTTACTTAATTTTAAGTTACTTGGTCAATTATTAAGGCTACTTGGTCAATTATTTAGGTTACTTGGTCAATTATTAAGGTTACTTGGTCAATTATTAAGGTTACTTGGTCAATTATTTAGGTTACTTGGTCAATTATTTAGGTTACTTGGTCAATTATTATGGTTACTTTAATTTTTAAGGTTACTTGGTTTATTATATTGACTTAGTAACCTTAAATAACTTGAATAACTTGAATAATTATTCAAGTATTTTAATAATTAAGGTTACTTGGTCAATTATTTAGGTTACTTGGTCAATTATTAAGGTACTTGGTCAATTATTATTACTTTGTCACTATTTAGGATTGGTCAATTATTTAGGTTACTTGGTAATTATTTAGGTTACTTGGTCAATTATTTAGGTTACTGGTCAATTATTAAGGTTACTGGTCAATTATTTGGGTTACTTGGTCAATTATTTAGGTTACTTGGTCAATTATTTAGTTTTGGTCAATTATTATACTTTGGTAATTATTTAGGTTACCTGGTCAATTATTTAGGTTACTTGGTCAATATTATTTGTCAATTATTAGGTTACTTAGTCAATTATTAAGGTTACTTTTAATTATTAAGGTTACTTTAATTTTAAGGTTACATGGTCAATTATTAAGTTATTTGATCAATTATTTAGGTTACTTGGTCAATTATTATACTTGATCAATTATTTAGGTTACTTAGTCAATTATTAAGTACTTTTAATTATTATTACTTTAATTTTAGATTACATGGTCAATTATTAGGTTACTTGATCAATTATTTAGGTTACTTGGTCAATTATTAGTTATTTGGTCAATTATTAAGGTTATGGTCAATTATTTAGGTTACCTTGGTCAATTATTTAGGTTACTTGGTCAATTATTAAGGTTATTTGGTCAATTAGGTTACTTAGTCAATTATTAAGGTTACTTGGTTAATTATTAAGGTTACTTTAATTTTTATGTTTTGGTCAATTATTAAGGTTACTTGATCAATTATTTAGGTTACTTGGTCAATTATTAAGGTTACTTGGTACTTATTTAGGTTACTTGGTCAATTATTTAGGTTACTTGGTCAATTATTTAGGTTACTTGGTCAATTATTTAGGTTACTTGGTCAATTATTTAGCTACTTGGTCAATTATTGTATATTTCTTGGTCAATTATGTTACCTGGTCAATTATTATTATTTTGTCAATTATTAAGGTTATTTGGTCAATTATTTAGGCTACTTGGTCAATTATTTAGGTTACGGTCAATTATTATGTTATTTGGTCAATTATTAAGGTTATTTGCAATTATTTAGGCTACGGTCAATTATTTAGGTTACTTGGTCAATTATTAAGGTTATTTGGTCAATTATTTTGGTTACTTGGTCAATTATTAAGGTTACTTGTCAATTATTAAGGTTATTTGGTCATTATTATTTTAGTAATTATTTGGTACATGTCAATTATTTAGGTTACTTTGGTCAATTATTATTATTTGGTCAATTATTTTGGTTATTTAATTATTAGGTTGCTTTGTCAATTATTAAGTTATTTGGTCAATTATTTAGCTGTTTCAATTATTAATACTTGGTCAATTATTATGTTATTTGGTCAATTATTTAGGCTACTTGGTCAATTATTAAGGTTTCATTAATAATTATTAGGTTATTTTCAATTATTATACTTTAAATTATTAAGGTTACTTGGTCAATTATTAAGGTTATTTAATTATTTAGGTACTTGGTCAATTATTATGTTTACGGTCAATTATTAATATTTGGTCAATTATTTAGGTTACTTTGGTCAATTATTTAGGTTACTTGGTAATTATTTAGGTTACTTGGTCAATTATTAAGTTATTTGAATAATTATTAAGGTTACTTGGTCAATTATTATTACTGTCAATTATTAAGGTTATTTGTCAATTATTTAGGTTACTTGGTCAATTATTTAGGTTACTTTAATAATTATTATACTTTGGTCAATTATTAAGGTTATTTCATTTAATTATTACTATTAATTATTATACATTTAGTAATTTTATTTGGTCAGTCAATTAGGTTACTTGGTCAATTATTATACTTATCAATTATTAGGTTATTTAGTAATTATTTAGGTATTTGTCAATTATTTGTTACTTTGTCAATTATTTAGGTTACTTTCAATTATTTAGGTTACATGGTCAATTAAGGTTACTTGGTCAATTATTATTACTTGGTCAATTATTGCTATTACTTGGTCAATTATTAAGGTTACTTGGTCAATTATTTAGGTTACTTGGTCAATTATTGGTTACTTGGTCAATTATTAAGGTTACTTTTCCAATTTATTCCGATTTCTCTTCCCTTCTTCCTTTATTCTTCACACTGGATTTATTATCGAGTTTCTTTACTTTTTATATTCTTAATTGATTCTTTCTATCCCTATTTCTTCTCCTCTTTCTTCATTCTCCCTTTTTTCTTCTTTATCAACTATTTGTTTTGTCATTTCTTTAATTTTATTGGAGTTTCTGATTTTCTTACGTATTATTTTCTCCATTTTCTTTGTCTCATTTTCATTTGATTTTTCTTTCTTCACTGTTTATTCTCTCTCTCTCTTTTTTTTTCTTTCAGTAGATGTCTTCCTTTCCTGCCTTTGTCTCTTTTATCCTTCTCTCCCTTCTCTCGTTTTTCACTGACTTTTCTAACCCAATTCTTCCTTGTTTCTTTTCTCTCTGTTCGTCTATCTGTGTATATCTCTTTCTCAATCTCTGTTTCTGTCTGTTTCTGTCTGTCTTTCTGTCTCTCTGTCTCTCTCTCTACTGTATTTATTTCTTTATCTGTCTCTGTCTCTATGTTTGTTAATATGTATGTCTCTTTCTTTGTCTGCATCTCTCTCGTTTCCTCTCCTTCCTCTCTCTCTTTTTTTCACCTGACTTTTCGCACACCAATTCATCCAAACTTTTCCTCTCACCTTTCTTTCTGTTGTTCTCTCTTCTCTCATTCTCTTTCCGTATGAATGAGCAGAATTCAGAATTTTTCCAGAGAACAAAGATTTTTTTTTTTATGAAATTGATGACAAACGTTTTGAGAATTAGTGGTAGTTTCAAGTGACTCGGGGAAAGTTTCAAGTGACTGAGGGAAAGTTTCAAGTGATTCGGGGAAAGTTTCAAGAAATTAAGAGAAAGTTTCAAGAGACAAAAAGTTCCAAGTGACCCATGGAAAGTTTCAAGAGACTCGAAGTTTCAAGTGACTGAGGGAAAGTTTCAAGTGATTCGGGAACGTTTCAAGTGACTGAGGGAAGTTTCAAGTGATTCGGGGAAGTTTCATGATTCGGGAAGTTTCAAGTGATTCGGGGAAGTTTCAAGTGATTCGGGGAAGTTTCATGACTCAAAAGTTTCAAGTGACTGAGGGAAAGTTTCAAGTGACTCTGGGAAAAGTTTAAGTGACTCAGGAAAGTTTCAAGAAATTAAGAGAAAGTTTCAAGAGACAAAAGTTTCAAGTGACTGAGGGAAAGTTTCAAGAGATCAAGGAAAGTTTCGAGATAATAAAAAAAAGTTTCCAGCGATTGAAAGTTTATAAAGTAAAAGTTTTTAATTATGAGAGAGAGAGTTCAAGAGGTGGTCAAAGTTTCAAATGATTGTTAAGGGTGATCAGGTCTCCAACTTGTCGAGTCATTGTCTTCAACCAGGTAAAATACTGATAGGAATTAACACTGAACCACGACACTCACTACACACTACTACACACTTACTACACACCACTACACACTCCAACACACACTACCACACACTCACACACTCACTACACATTTACCTAACACTCTACACACACCACTACACACTCACTACACACTACACACTTACTACACTTCACACATACTACACACTTACACACACTTATTACACTACACATTTACATATTACTCACTACACACACACTTCACACTTACTACACACTTACTACACACTTTACACACACTTCACACACACTTCACTACACACTACACACTCACTACACACTTTTACACACTACACACTTCATACACACTACTACACACTCACTACACACTACACACACTACTACACACACTCACTACACACTCACACACACCCACCACTTTACTACACACTCACTACACACCATATTACACACCACACACTCACTACACACTACACACTCACCACACACTCATACACACTTACACACTCACTTTTACACACATTACTACACACTTTTTACACACTCACTTACACACTACACACTTACTTCACACTTATACACACTTACATACACTTACCATTTACACACTACTACACACTATTACACACTACACACTCACCACACACTACACACTCACTACACACCTACACACACTCACACACACACTACTACTTTACTACACACACTCACTACACACTCACTTCTTACTACACACCTATTACACACTACACACTCACCACACACCCATTACACTCTCCACTACTTACTACACACTCACTACACACCTCATTACACACTCACTACTCTTACTACACACTCACCACACACCCACACACACACCACACACCACACCACCACACACTCACCACACACCACCACACACCACACACACTCATTACACACTCACACACACCCACTACTCACACACACACTCACCACACACCCATACACACACACCTACACACACACTTACTCTACACACCACCTCACACACCCACACACACCTCATTACACACCACTACTCTTACCACACACTCACCACACACCCACACACCACACACCTCACCACACACCACACTCATTACAACACCACACACACTCATTACACACCCACACACACCCACTACTCTTACTGCACACTCACCACACACTCACACACACCACATATCACCACACACTACCACACACTCACTACACACTCACTACTACACACTACACACCACACACCACACACACCACTACACTCACACACCACACACCACACACTCACACACACACCACACACCACACACTCACACACACCACACACTCACACACACTCACACACACCACCACACACCACACACCACACACACTACACACTTACCACACCTCACCACACACTACTACACACCACCACACACATCACCACACACTCTACTACACACCACACACACTCACTACACACCACACACACTCACCACACACCCACACACACCCTCACTACACACTCACTACACACCACTACACACTCAAACATTAATTCACACAGTCAGTCAGT
>NW_024736219.1:0-29324 GCF_018991925.1 Homarus americanus
CTCGCACCAGGATTCGAACCCACGATCTTCTAATTGTGACCGGGGAACGCTACCTCTGGGCCACCAGGACAATAAAAGCAGTCCTAGACTCTGCTATATTTTACAAAAAGCCTGTTCAACGAGCTTATGGCGCTGTGAACCTCTAATGGCGACCATCCATGCCGCTTAGGTGATCAGAGCAACGTTTTACCAAATCCGGCTTGGAAACACGAGGATCCATATATATTTCATTAGCCCAATAAAACACTCGGACTTCTACATATAATCAACACCTCACCCCACCAGGATTCAAACCCACAATCTTATAATTGTGACCGGGGTATGCTACCTCTGGGCCACCAGGACAATAAAAGCAGTACTAGACTCTACTATATTTCACACAAAGCCTGTTCAACGAGCTTATGGAGCTGTGAACAACTATAGGGGACCACCCGTGCCGCTTAGGTGATCAGAGCAACGTTTTACCAAATGCGGTTTCGAAACACGAGGATCCATATATATTTCATTAGCCCAATAAAGCACGCGGACTTCTACATATAATCAACCCCTCACCCCACTAGGATTCAAACCCACGATTTTATAATTGTGACCGGGGTATGCTACCTCTGGGCCACCAGGACACTAAAAGCAGTCCTAGACTCTGCTATATTTCACACAAATCCTTTTCAACGAGCTTATGGCGCAGTGAACCTCTAATGGGGACCACCCGTGCCGCTTATGTGATTTAGGTGATCAGAGCAACGTTTAACCAAATGCTGCTTCGAAACAGGAGGATCCATATATATTTCATTAGCCCAATAAAGCACGCGAACTTCTACATATAATCAACACCTCACCCCACCAGGATTTCAACCAACGATCTTATAATTGTGACCGGAGAACGCTACCTCTGGGCCACTAAGACAATAAAAGCAGTCCTCGACTCTGCTATATTTCACACAAAGCCTGTTCAACGAGTTTATGGTGCCGTGAACCTCTAATGGGGACCATCCGTGCCACTTAGGTGATCAGAGCAACGTTTTACCAAATCCGGCTTCGAAACACAAGGATCCATATATATTTCATTTGCCCAATAGAGCACGCGGACTTCTACATATAATCAACACCTCACTCCAACAGGATTCGAACCCACGATCTTATAATTGTGACCGAGGAACGCTACCTATGGGCCACCAGGACACTATAAGCAGTCCTAGACTCTACTATATTTCACACAAAGCCTGTTCAACGACCTTATGGCGCCATGAACCACTAATGGGGACCACCGTACCGCTTAGGTGATAAGAGCAACGTTTTACCAAATTCGGCTGGAAACACGAGGATCCATATATATTTCATTAGCCCAATAAAGCACGCGGACTTCTACATATAATCAACGCCTCACCTGACCAGGATTTGAAGCCACGATCTTATAATTGTGACCGGGGAACGCTACCTCTGGGCCACCAGGACAATAAAAGCAGTCCTAGACTCTGCTATATTTCACACAGCTTCCGTTCAACGAAATATGGCGCCGTGAACCTCTATTGGGACCACCTGTGCCGCTTTTAGGTGATCAGAGCAACGCTTACAAAAATGCGCTTCGAAACACGAGGATCCATATATATTTCATTAGCCCAATAAAGCACGCGGACTTATATATAATCGCACTTCACCCCACCAGGATTTAAACCCACGATCTATAAATGCACGGAGGAATGCTACTATGGGCCACAGGACACTATAAGCAGTCCTAGACTCTGTTATATTTCACACAAAGTTTCGTTCACGAGCCATGGCACCGTGAACTACTATGAAGACTACCCGTGTTTCTAGGTGATAAGAGCAACGTTTTAATAAATCCGCTTGAAACACGAGGATCCATAGATATTTCATTAGCCCAATAAAGCACGCGGACTTCTACATATAGTCAACACCTCACCCCACCAGGATTTGAACCCACGATCTTATAATTGCGACCGGGGAATGCTACCTCTGGGCCACCAGGACAATAAAAGCAGTCCTAGACTCTGCTATATTTCACACAAAGCCTGTTCAACGACCTTATGGCGCCATGAACTTAATGGGGACCACTGCATCGCTTTTAGGTGATCAGAGCAACGTTACCACAACCGCTGGAAACATGAGGATCCATATAGGCTCTTATTCAGCCCAATAAAGCACGCGGACTTCTACATATAATCAACGCCTCACCCGACCAGGATTTGAAGCCACGATCTTATAATTATGACCGGGGAATGCTACCTTTGGGCCACCAGGACAATAAAAGCAGTCCTAGACTCTGCTATATTTCACACAAAGCCTGTTCAACGAGCTTATGGCGCTGTGAACCACTATAGGGGACCACCCGTGCCGCTTAGGTGAACAGAGCAACGTTTAATCAAATGCGGCTTCGAAACCCGAGGATCCATATATATTTCATTAGCCCAATAAAGCACGCAGACTTCTACATATAATCAAAGCCTCACCCCACCAGGATTTGAAGCCACGATCTTATAATTGTGACCTGGGGACGCTACCTCTGGGCCACCAGGACAATAAATGCATTCCTAGACTCTGTTATACTTCACACAAAGCCTGTTCAACGGGCTTATGGCACCGTGAACCTCTAATGGGGACCATCCGTGCCGCTTAGGTGATCATAACAACGTTTACCCAAATGCGGCTTCGAAACACGAGGATCCAGATATATTTCATTAGCCCAATAACGCACACAGTCTTCTACATATAATCAACGCCTCACCCCACTAGGATTTGAAGCCACGATCTTATAATTGTGACCGGGGAACGCTACCTCTGGGCCACCAGGACAATAAAAGCAGTCCTAGACTCTGCTATATTTCACACAAAGCCTGTTCAACGAGCTTATGGCGTCGTGAACCTCTAATGGGGACCACCCGTGCCACTTAGGTGATCAGAGCAACGTTTTACCAAATGCGGCTTCGAAACAGGAGAATCCATATATATTTCATTAGCCCAATAAAGCACGCGGACTTCTACATATAATCAACACCTCACCAAACCAGGATTTGAACCCACAATCTTATAATTGTCACCGGGGAACGCTACCTCTGGGCCACTAGGACAATAAAAGCAGTCCTAGACTCTACTATATTTCACACAATGCCTGTTCAACGAGCTTATGGCGCTGTGAACCACTATAGGGGACCACCCGTGCCACTTAGGTGATCAGAGCAACGTTTAACCAAATGCGGCTTCGAAACCCGAGGATCCATATATATTTCATTAGCCCAATAAAGCACGCAGACTTCTACATATAATCAACGCCTCACCGCACCAGGATTTGAAGCCACGATCTTATAATTGTGACCGGGGGACGCTACCTCTGGGCCACCAGGACAATAGAAGCAGTCCTAGACTCTACTATATTTCACACAAAGCCTGTTCAACGAGCTATTGGCGCTGTGAACCACTATAGAGGACCACCCGTGCCGCTTAGGTGATCAGAGCAACGTTTAACCAAATGCTGCTTCGAAACAGGAGGATCCATATATATTTCATTAGCCCAATAAAGCACGCAAACTTCTACATATAATCAACACCTCACCCCATCAGGATTTCAACCAACGATCTTATAATTGTGACCGGGGAACGCTACCTCTGGGCCACTAAGACAATAAAAGCAGTCCTAGACTCTGCTATATTTCACACAAAGCCTGTTCAACGAGTTTATGGTGCCGTGAACCTCTAATGGGGACCATCCGTGCCACTTAGGTGATCAGAGCAACGTTTTACCAAATCCGGCTTCGAAACACAAGGATCCATATATATTTCATTTGCCCAATAGAGCACGCGGACTTCTACATATAATCAACACCTCACTCCACCAGGATTCGAACCCACGATCTTATAATTGTGACCGAGGAACGCTACCTAGTGGCCACCAGGACACTATAAGCAGTCTTAGACTCTACTATATTTCACACAAAGCCTGTTCAACGACCTTATGGCGCCATGAACCTCTAATGGGGACCACCGTACCACTTAGGTGATCAGAGCAACGTTTTACCAAATCCGGCGGGAAACACGAGGATCCATATATATTTCATTAGCCCAATAAAGCACGCGGACTTCTACATATAATCAACGCCTCACCCGACCAGGATTAGAAGCCACGATCTTATAATTGTCACCGGGGAACGCTACCTCTGGGCCACCAGGACAATAAAAGCAGTCCTAGACTCTGCTATATTTCACACAAAGCCTGTTCAACGAGCTTATGGCGCCGTGAACCTCTCATTGGGACCACCTGTGCCGCTTAGGTGATCAGAGCAACGTTTTACAAAATGCGGCTTCGAAACACGAGGATCCATATATATTTCATTAGCCCAATAAAGCACGCAGACTTCTACATATAATCAACACCTCACCCCACCAGGATTTAAACCCACGATCTTATAAATGTGACCGAGGAATGCTACCTATGGGCCACGAGGACACTATAAGCAGTCCTAGACTCTGTTATATTTCACACAAAGCCTGTTCAATGAGCTTATGGCACCGTGAACCACTATAGGGGACCACCCGTGCCGCTTAGGTGATAAGAGCAACGTTTTACCAAATCCGGCTTGGAAACACGAGGATCCATAGATATTTCATTAGGACAATAAAGCACGCGGATTCTACATATAATCAACACCTCAGCCCACCAGGATTTGAACCCACTATCTTATAATTGTGACCAGGGAACGCTACCTCTGGGCCACTAGGACAATAAAAGCAGTCCTAGACTCTGCTATATTTCACACAAAGCCTGTTCAACGAGCTTATGGCGCCGTGAACCACTATAGGGGACCACCCGTGCCGCTTAGGTGATAAGAGCAACGTTTACCAAATCCGGCTTCAAACGAGGATCCATAGATATTTCATTAGCCAATAAAGCACGCAGACTCTACAAATAATCAACACCTCACCCCACCAGGATTTGAACCCACTATCCTATAATTGTGACCGGGGAACGTACCTATGGGCACCAGGACACTAAAGCAGTCCTAGACTCTACTATATTTCACATAAAGCCTGTTCAACGACCTTATGGCGCATGAACCTCTAATGGGGACCACCGTTGCTTAGGTGATCAGAGCAACGTTTTACCAAATGCAGCTGGAAACATGAGGATCCATATATATTTCATTAGCCCAATAAGGCACGCGGACTTCTACATATAATCAACGCCTCACCCGACCAGGATTTGAAGCCACGATCTTATAATTATGACCGGGGAATGCTACCTTTGGGCCACCAGGACTATAAAAGCAGTCCTAGACTCTGCTATATTTCACACAAAGCCTGTTCAACGAGCTTATGGCGCTGTGAACCACTATAGGGGACCACCCGTGCCGCTTAGGTGAACAGAGCAATGTTTAACCAAATGCGGCTTCGAAACCCGAGGATCCATATATATTTCATTAGCCCAATAAAGCACGCAGACTTCTACATATAATCAAAGCCTCACCCCACCAGGATTTGAAGGCACGATCTTATAATTGTGACCGGGGGACGCTACCTCTGGGCCACCAGGACAATAAAAGCATTCCTAGACTCTGCTATATTTCACACAAAGCCTGTTCAACGGGCTTATGGCACCGTGAACCTCTAATGGGGACCACCCGTGCCGCTTAGGTGATCATAACCACGTTTTACCAAATGCGACTTCGAAACAGGAGGATCCATATATATTTCATTAGCCCAATAAAGCACGCGAACTTCTACATATAATCAACACCTCACCCCACCAGGATTTCAACCAACGATCTTATAATTGTGACCGGGGAACGCTACCTCTGGGCCACTAGGACAATAAAAGCAGTCCTAGACTCTGCTATATTTCACACAAAGCCTGTTCAACGAGCTTATGGCGCCGTGAACCTCTAATGGGGACCATCCGTGCCACTTAGGTGATCAGAGCAACGTTTTACCAAATCCGGCTTCGAAACACAAGGATCCATATATATCTCTAATACCAATAGAGCACGCCGGACTTCACATATAATCAACACCTCACCCACCAGGATTCAAACCTATACGATCTTATAATTGTGACCGAGGAATTCTACCTATGGGCCAACAGGACACTATAAGCAGTCCTAGACTTACTATAGTTCACACAAAGCCTGTTCAACCACCTTATGGGCGCCATGAACCCTAATGGGGACCAATTGTATCGCTTTGAAAAGGATTGACAACGTTTACCAAATCCGCCAGAAACACGAGGATCCATATATATTTCATTAGCCCAATAAAGCACGCGACTTCTACATATAATCACGCTCACCCACTGGTGATTTTAGCCACGATCTTATAATTCGTAGACCGTGAATGCTACCTTCAAATAATTAGACAATAAAAGCAGTCCTTATCTACATATTTCACGCAAAGCCTGTTCAACTAGCTTATGGCGCCGTGAACCTCTACTGGGGACCACCAGTGCCGCTTAGGTGATAAGAGCAACGTTTTACCAAATGCGGCTTCGAAACACGAGGATCCATATATATTTCATTAGCCCAATAAAGCACGGGGACTTCTACATATAATCAACACCTCACCCCACCAGGATTTAACCCACGATCTTATAATTGTGACCGGGGAACGCTACCTCTGGGCCACCAGGACAATAAAAGCAGTCCTAGACTCTGCTATATTTCACACAAAGCCTGTTCAACGAGCTTATGGCGCCGTGAACCTCTAATGGGGACCATCCGTGCCACTTAGGTGATCAGAGCAACGTTTTACCAAATCCGGCTTCGAAACACAAGGATCCATATATATCTCATTAGCCCAATAGAGCACGCGGACTTCTACATATAATCAACACCTCACTCCACCAGGATTCGAACCCACGATCTTATAATTGTGACCGAGGAATGCTACCTATGGGCTTCCAGGACACTATAAGCAGTCCTAGACTCTACTATATTTCACACAAAGCCTGTTCAACGACCTTATGGCGCCATGAACCTCTAATGGGGACCACCGTACCGCTTAGGTGATCAGAGCAACGTTTTACCAAATCCGGCTGGAAACACGAGGATCCATATATATTTCATTAGCCCAATAAAGCACGCGGACTTCTACATATAATCAACGCCTCACCCGACCAGGATTTGAAGCCACGATCTTATAATTGTGACCGGGGAACGCTACCTCTGGGCCACCAGGACAATAAAAGCAGTCCTAGACTCTGCTATATTTCACACAAAGCCTGTTCAACGAGCTTATGGCGCCGTGAACCTCTCATTGGGACCACCTGTGTCGCCTAGGTGATCAGAGCAACGTTTTACCAAATGCGGCTTCGAAACACGAGGATCCATATATATTTCATTAGCCCAATAAAGCACGCGGATTTCTACATATAATCAACACCTCACCCCACCAGGATTTAAACCCACGATCTTATAATTGTGACCAGGGAATGCTACCTCTGGGCCACCAGGATAATTAAAGCAGTCCTAGACTGTGCTATATTTCACACAAAGCCTGTTCAACGAGCTTTTGGCGCCGTGAACCTCTAATGGGGACCACCCGTGCCGCTTAGGTGATCAGAGCAACATTTTACCAAATGCGGCTTCAAAACACTAGGATCCATATAAATTTCATTTGCCCAATAAAACACGCAGACTTCTACATATAATCAACACCTCACCCCACCAGGATTCGAACCCACGATCTTCTAATTGTGACCGGGGAACGCTACCTCTGGGCCACCAGGAAAATAAAAGCAGTCCTAGACTCTGCTATATTTCACAAAAAGCCTGTTCAACGAGCTTATGGCGCTGTGAACCTCTAATGGGGACCATCCGTGCCGCTTAGGTGATCAGAGCAACGTTTTACCAAATCCGGCTTGGAAACACGAGGATCCATATATATTTCATTAGCCCAATAAAGCACTCGGACTTCTACATATAATCAACACCTCACCCCACCAGGATTCAAACCCACAATCTTATAATTCTGACCGGGGAACGCTACCTCTGGGCCAACAGGACAATAAAAGCATTCGTAGGCTCTGCTATATTTCACAGAAAGCCTGTTCAACGAGCTTATGGCGCTGTAAACCTCTAATGGAGACCACCCATGCTGCCTAGGTGATCAGAGCAACGTTTTACCAAATGCGGCTTCAAAACACGAGGATCCATATATATTTAATTTGCCCAATAAAGCACGTGGCTTCTACATATAAACAACACCTCACCCCACCAGGATTCGAACCCATGATCTTCTAATTGTGACCGGGGAACGCTACCTCTGGGCCACCAGGACAAAAAAAGCAGTCCTAGTTTCTGCTATATTTCACACAAAGCCTGTTCAACGAGCTTATGACGCTGTGAACCTCTAATGGGGACCATCCGTGCCGCTTAGGTGATCAGAGCAACGTTTTACCAAATCCGGCTTCGAAATACGAGGATCCATATATATTTCATTAACCCACTAAAGCACGCGGACTTCTACATATAATCAACACCTCACTCCACCAGGATTCGAAACCACGATCTTATAATTGTGACCGAGGAACGCTACCTATGGGCCACCAGGACACTATAAGCAGTCCTAGACTCTGTTAAATTTAACACAAAGCCTGTTCAACGAGCATATGGGGCTGTGAACCACTATAGGGGACCACCCGTGCCCCTTAGGTGATCAGAGCAACGTTTTACCAAATTCGGCTTCGAAACACGAGGATCCATATATATTTCATTAGCCCAATAAAGCACTCAGACTTCTACATATAATCAACACCTCACTCCACCAGGATTCAAACCCACGATCTTATAATTGTGACCGGGGTATGCTACCTCTGGGCCACCAGGACAAAAAAAGCAGTCCTAGACTCTGCTATATTTCACACAAAGCCTGTTCAACGAGCTTATGACGCTGTAAACCTCTAATGGGGACCATCCGTGCCGCTTAGGTGATCAGAGCAACGTTTTACCAAATCCGGCTTCGAAACACAAGGATCCATATATATTTCATTAGCCCAATAAAGCACTCGGACTTCTACATATAATCAACACCTCACCCAACCAGGATTCGAACCCACGATCTTATAATTGTGACCGAGGAATGCTACCTATGGGCCACGAGGACACTATAAGCAGTCCTAGACTCTGTTATATTTCACACAAAGCTTGTTCAATGAGCTTATGGCACCGTGAACCACTATAGGGGACCACCCGTGCCGCTTAGGTGATAAGAGCAACGTTTTACCAAATCCGGCTTGGAAACACGAGGATCCATATATATTTCATTAGCCCAATAAAGCACGCGGACTTCTACATATAATCAACACCTCACCCCACCAGGATTTGAACCAACGATCTTATAATTGTGACCGGGGAACGCTACCTCTGGGCAACCAGGACAATAAAAGCAGTCCTAGACTCTACTACATTTCACACAAAGCCTGTTCAACGACCTTATGGCGCGATGAACCTCTAATGGGGACCACCCGTGCCGCTTAGGTGATAAGAGCAACGTTTTACAAAATCCCGCTTGGAAACACGAGGATCCATAGATATTTCATTAGCACAATAAAGCACGCGGACGTCTACATATAATCAACACCTCACCCCACCAGGATTTTAACCCACTATCTTATATTTGTGACCGGGGAACGCTACCTCTGGGCAAACCGGACAATAAAAGAAGTCCTAGATTCTACTATATTTCAAAACAAAGCCTGTTCAACGACCTTATGGCGCCATGAACCTCTAATGGGGACCACCTGTGCCGCTTAGGTGATCGGTGCAACGTTTT
The DNA here is from genome assembly GCF_018991925.1 of Homarus americanus. Classification (NCBI taxonomy): domain Eukaryota; kingdom Metazoa; phylum Arthropoda; class Malacostraca; order Decapoda; family Nephropidae; genus Homarus; species Homarus americanus. The sequence continues at coordinate 9,775 of NW_024736219.1, forward strand.
ACCAAATCCGGCTTCGAAACACGAGGATCAATATATATTTCAATAGCCCAATAAAGCACGCTTACTTCTACATATAATCAACACCTCACTCCACCAGGATTCGAACCCACGATCTTATAATTGTGACCGAGGAACGCTACCTATGGGCCACCAGGACACTATAAGCAGTCCTAGACTCTACTATATTTCACACAAAGCCTGTTCAACGACCTTATGGCGCCATGCACCACTAATGGGGACCACCGTACCGCTTAGGTGATCAGAGCAACGTTTTACCAAATTCGGCTGGAAACACGAGGATCCATATATATTTCATTAGCCCAATAAAGCACGCGGACTTCTACATATAATCAACACCTCACTCCACCAGGATTCGAACCCACGATCTTATAATTGTGACCGAGGAACGCTACCTATGGGCCACTAGGACAATAAAAGCAGTCCTAGACTCTGCTATATTTCACAGAAAGCCTGTTCAACGACCTTATGGCGCCATGAACCTCTAATGGGGACCACCGTACCGCTTAGGTGATCAGAGCAACGTTTTACCAAATCCGGCTGGAAACACGAGGATCCATATATATTTCATTAGCCCAATAAAGCACGCGGACTTCTACATATACTCAACGCCTCACCCGACCAGGATTTGAAGCCACGATCTTATAATTGTGACCGGGGAACGTTACCTCTGGGCCACCAGGACAATAAAAGCAGTCCTAGACTCTGCTATATTTCACACAAAGCCTGTTCAACAAGCTTATGGCGCCGTGAACCTCTCATTGGGACCACCTGTGCCGCTTAGGTGATCAGAGCAACGTTTTACCAAATGCGGCTTCGAAACACGAGGATCCATATATATTTCATTAGCCCAATAAAGCACGCGGACTTCTACATATAATCAACACCTCACCCCACCAGGATTTGATCCCACGATCTTATAATTGTGACCGAGGAACGCTACCTATGGGCCACTAGGACAATAAAAGCAGTCCTAGACTCTGCTATATTTCACACAAAGCCTGTTCAACGGGCTTATGGCACCGTGAACCTCTAATGGGGACCACCCGTGCACTTAGGTGATCATAACAACGTTTTACCAAATGCGACTTCGAAACAGGAGGATCCATATATATTTCATTAGCCCAATAAAGCACGCGAACTTCTACATATAATCAACACCTCACCCCACCAGGATTTCAACCAACGATCTTATAATTGTGACCGGGGAACGCTACCTCTGGGCCACTAGGACAATAAAAGCAGTCCTAGACTCTGCTATATTTCACACAAAGCCTATTCAACGAGCTTATGTCGCCGTGAACCTCTAATGGGGACCATCCGTGCCACTTAGGTGATCAGAGCAACGTTTTACCAAATCCGGCTTCGAAACACAAGGATCCATATATATCTCATTAGCCCAATAGAGCACGCGGACTTCTACATATAATCAACACCTCACTCCACCAGGATTCGAACCCACGATCTTATAATTGTGACCGAGGAACGCTACCTATGGGCCACCAGGACACTATAAGCAGTCCTAGACTCTACTATAGTTCACACAAAGCCTGTTCAACGACCTTATGGCGCCATGAACCTCTAATGGGGACCACCGTACCGCTTAGGTGATCAGAGCAACGTTTTACCAAATCCGGCTGGAAACACGAGGATCCATATATATTTCATTAGCCCAATAAAGCACGCGGACTTCTACATATAATCAACGCCTCACCCGACCAGGATTTGAAGCCACGATCTTATAATTGTCACCGGGGAATGCTACCTCTGGGCCACCAGGACAATAAAAGCAGTCCTAGACTCTGCTATATTTCACACAAAGCCTGTTCAACGAGCTTATGGCGCCGTGAACCTCTCATTGGGACCACCTGTGTCGCTTAGGTGATCAGAGCAACGTTTTACCAAATGCGGCTTCGAAACACGAGGATCCATATATATTTCATTAGCCCAATAAAGCATGCAGACTTCTACATATAATCAACACCTCACCCCACCAGGATTTAAACCCACGATCTTATAATTGTGACCGGGGAACGCTACCTCTGGGCCACCAGGATAGTAAAAGCAGTCCTACACTCTGCTATATTTCACACAAAGCCTGTTCAACGAGCTTATGGCGCCGTGAACCTCTAATGGGGACCATCCGTGCCACTTAGGTGATCAGAGCAACGTTTTACCAAATCCAGCTTCGAAACACAAGGATCCATATATATCTCATTAGCCCAATAGAGCACGCGGACTTCTACATATAATCAACACCTCACTCCACCAAGATTCGAACCCACGATCTTATAATTGTGACCGAGGAACGCTACCTATGGGCTTCCAGGACACTATAAGCAGTCCTAGACTCTACTATATTTCACACAAAGCCTGTTCAACGACCTTATGGCGCCATGAACCTCTAATGGGGACCACCGTACCGCTTAGGTGATCAGAGCAACGTTTTACCAAATCCGGCTGAAACACGAGGATCCATATATATTTCATTAGCCCAATAAAGCACGCGGACTTCTACATATAATCAACGCCTCACCCGACCAGGATTTGAAGCCACGATCTTATAATTGTGACCGGGGAATGCTACCTCTGGGCCACCATGACAATAAAAGCAGTCCTAGACTCTGCTATATTTCACACAAAGCCTGTTCAACGAGCTTATGGCGCCGTGAACCTCTCATTGGGACCACCTGTGTCGCTTAGGTGATCAGAGCAACGTTTTACCAAATGCGGCTTCGAAACACGAGGATCCATATATATTTCATTAGCCCAATAAAGCACGCGGATTTCTACATATAATCAACACCTCACCCCACCAGGATTTAAACCCACGATCGTATAATTGTGACCGGGGAACGCTACCTCTGGGCCACCAGGATAATTAAAGCAGTCCTAGACTGTGCTATATTTCACACAAAGCCTGTTCAACGAGCTTTTGGCGCCGTGAACCTCTAATGGGGACCACCCGTGCCGCTTAGGTGATCAGAGCAACGTTTTACCAAATGCGGCTTCAAAACACTAGGATCCATATAAATTTCATTTGCCCAATAAAACACGCAGACTTCTACATATAATCAACACCTCACCCCACCAGGATTCGAACCCACGATCTTCTAATTGTGACCGGGGAACGCTACCTCTGGGCCACCAGGAAAATAAAAGCAGTCCTAGACTCTGCTATATTTCACAAAAAGCCTGTTCAACGAGCTTATGGCGCTGTGAACCTCTAATGGGGACCATCCGTGCCGCTTAGGTGATCAGAGCAACGCTTTACCAAATCCGGCTTGGAAACACGAGGATCCATATATATTTCATTAGCCCAATAAAGCACTCGGACTTCTACATATAATCAACACCTCACCCCACCAGGATTCAAACCCACAATCTTATAATTCTGACCGGGGAACGCTACCTCTGGGCCAACAGGACAATAAAAGCATTCGTAGGCTCTGCTATATTTCACACAAAGCCTGTTCAACGAGCTTATGGCGCTGTGAACCTCTAATGGAGACCACCCGTGATGCCTAGGTGATCAGAGCAACGTTTTACCAAATGCGGCTTCAAAACACGAGGATCCATATATATTTAATTTGGCCAATAAAGCACGTGGCTTCTACATATAAACAACACCTCACCCCACCAGGATTCGAACCCACGATCTTCTAATTGTGACCGGGGAACGCTACCTCTGGGCCACCAGGACAAAAAAAGCAGTCCTAGACTCTGCTATATTTCACACAAAGCCTGTTCAACGAGCTTATGACGCTGTGAACCTCTAATGGGGACCATCCGTGCCGCTTAGGTGATCAGAGCAACGTTTTACCAAATCCGGCTTCGAAATACGAGGATCCATATATATTTCATTAACCCACTAAAGCACGCGGACTTCTACATATAATCAACACCTCACTCCACCAGGATTCGAAACCACGATCTTATAATTGTGACCGAGGAACGCTACCTATGGGCCACCAGGACACTATAAGCAGTCCTAGACTCTGTTAAATTTAACACAAAGCCTGTTCAACGAGCATATGGGGCTGTGAACCACTATAGGGGACCACCCGTGCCCCTTAGGTGATCAGAGCAACGTTTTACCAAATCCGGCTTCGAAACACGAGGATCCATATATATTTCATTAGCCCAATAAAGCACTCGGACTTCTACATATAATCAACACCTCACTCCACCAGGATTCAAACCCACGATCTTATAATTGTGACCGGGGTATGCTACCTCTGGGCCACCAGTATAATAAAAGCAGTCCTAAACTCTGCTATATTTCACACAAAGCCTGTTCAACGAGCTTATGACGCTGTAAACCTCTAATGGGGACCATCCGTGCCGCTTAGGTGATCAGAGCAACGTTTTACCAAATCCGGCTTCGAAACACAAGGATCCATATATATTTCATTAGCCCAATAAAGCACGCGGACTTCTACATATAATCAACACCTCACCCCACCAGGATTCGAACCCACGATCTTATAATTGTGACCGAGGAATGCTACCTATGGGCCACGAGGACACTATAAGCAGTCCTAGACTCTGTTATATTTCACACAAAGCCTGTTCAATGAGCTTATGGCACCGTGAACCACTATAGGGGACCACCCGTGCCGCTTAGGTGATAAGAGCAACGTTTTACCAAATCCGGCTTGGAAACACGAGGATCCATATATATTTCATTAGCCCAATAAAGCACGCGGACTTCTACATATAATCAACACCTCACCCCACCAGGATTTGAACCAACGATCTTATAATTGTGACCGGGGAACGCTACCTCTGGGCAACCAGGACAATAAAAGCAGTCCTAGACTCTACTACATTTCACACAAAGCCTGTTCAACGACCTTATGGCGCGATGAACCTCTAATGGGGACCACCCGTGCCGCTTAGGTGATAAGAGCAACGTTTTACAAAATCCCGCTTGGAAACACGAGGATCCATAGATATTTCATTAGCACAATAAAGCACGCGGACTTCTACATATAATCAACACCTCACCCCACCAGGATTTTAACCCACTATCTTATATTTGTGACCGGGGAACGCTACCTCTGGGCAAACCGGACAATAAAAGAAGTCCTAGATTCTACTATATTTCAAAACAAAGCCTGTTCAACGACCTTATGGCGCCATGAACCTCTAATGGGGACCACCTGTGCCGCTTAGGTGATCGGTGCAACGTTTTACCAAATCCGGCTTCGAAACACGAGGATCAATATGTATGTATATTATGTATGCTGGATTATGTACTATGTATGTATATTATGTATGTGCTCCATTTATATTTATTCAGCCTAGCTAGCAGCGTGTGGCAATGTTATTACCATATCCCACACGCTTAATTAATGTGCCTGGCGACGTATGGAAGCTGCTAATGTATCACTTGCCATACGTCGTCTATGGTAGTTGACCAGGGCCCTAGCTAGGGAGCAGTGCTACCCCCCTCTGTGTACATACTCTTATCCAGTAAACCGAACCTACAAAACTATACAGGTGTTTGTGTTCTCTCCTGTATATAGAACTTATTACCCAGAACACCTAACATGGCGCAGTGCGTAGTTTTACTGGATTATTACGAGTGATTAGTGCAAGTTTGTGGAAAGCCGGCTGATGGATCCCCGCCTTGGGTCAACCCCGCGTCATCCCTCGAAGAATTTCGCAACTTTGAGCAGTGTCAGTGACAGTGATTTTCTGTGAAGTGTTTAGTGCATTGTGTGTTTCGTGCCATTCATGTGTGACCTTGTTCGAACGGATTTCCAAGGTATACGGCATGTTCTGGGCATTTGTGGGGTGTAGAGCTCAGCGCACCCTCCTCTGACCGTTTACAGAGAGCGACTGAGCTACTCCTATCTCCACCCCCCTCCCTCACAGCGCCGCCTCCACCCCCCCTCACAGCTGGGGCGAGACGCTCTGCCTGCCTGGGACACACACACATACATGTACTAACACTTGCTGACCGCGCGGTTTCTTATATATATTTTATATATATAACCTACTTATCTGTGTAGTTAATTAAATTTTTTTGTCTGAAATCTTGTTGATACGACGGGCTGACCGGTCAACACTGATTTAAGACACAGTACACAGAGAAAGTAGTTATGTCTCATGCCTTACGTAGCCGTGGACCCAGCGCCTGGATGAGTCAAGCGGATGATAGTCCCCCAGAGATGGATGACCAGGCTGACCATGACACCCCAGCTCCCACAACATCGCGCAGCCCTTCACCTCAACATTCAGCGTTATCTCCAGAGATAATTGCCTTAATGAAGTTTATGAGAGATGAGAGACGCGAGGATGAAGCTCACAGACGTTTGGCGGATGAGCACAGAAGGCAAGCAGAGGCAGAACGAGACCACCAACGGAGAATGGAAGACAGTGCACGGTTTGAAGCCTTGATATCTCGCCTCACTGTTAACCAAGCCCCTGGCTCTAACACTGCCTCGGTACTGAATGGTTCAGATACCTCATCCATGCTTCCTTCACGCCCCCCAGCCCCACCTAAAGCAGCAGCTCAAACGCCGCCCATCTTGGAGCCTGATGTAAATTTCCAGACTTTTCGCGAATGGCGGCGGCGGTGGGCTGATTATGCTACAATGGTGGATCTCCAGAGTTTGTCACAGCCTAAACAACTCATCCAGCTGCGTATGTGCCTGTCCTTGGAAGTTCAGCGTGTCTTAGAACATACGTTGCAGGTACCCCCAACCTCTTCGCTGTCTGTAGAGGAGGTACTGGACGTTCTACAACGGCACATCAAAGGACAGCAGAATGAAGCTCTGCGCAGGAGGGAATTGTTTAGCTGCAGACAGATGGAGGGTGAGTCTTTTGACGCTTTTTATGTACGTCTTAAGAGAGCCTCGGAAGAGGTAGATATATGTTTAGGCCACCACCAGCAGTGCGAGGAGACCCAGTTGAAGCAGGTGATCCTGATGGGTGTTAAGGACGAGGAACTTGTCCAACGCCTCACCTCCCTCGACTCTTCCTCTTCTCTTCAGGATGTGTTGACGATATGTCGCTCCTATGAGGCTGCCAGGTGTGCCACCTCTGCCATCCGAGCTCCCCCTACAGCTGTACGCGCTGTTTCCCGGTACAAGAAGGACAAGAAGTCTGCTCCTACGCCTTCGCCCACCACGTCCACGCCCGGTTCATTTTGCAACAACTGTGGTAAGCAGCACGGAACACAGGTATGTCCAGCTGCTCAGTCTACCTGCAACAGTTGTGACCGTAAGGGCCACTGGTCACTCACAGTACGGTGCCCAGCCAAACGCGTCCAGTGCAATGTGTGCGGCCGTCTGGGCCACTATGACAAGTGTTGCCCTTCCAACAAACCCAAGGAACAGCGTCAACGGAAGCTTCAGCGCCCTTCTACCAGAGAGGGCCGCCCACAGTCTCCCAATCAGAGGCACGACGACCCTGGACAACGCTGGAGCCATATTAGGAATGTGTGCTCCCCCCCGCGTCCCAGGACCAAAGTTCCCCAGTACATCAGTGTCATTGTGACCTACCGCAGTGTGTCATCCCGTCTCCAGATGTTGCCCGACACCGGCGCTGATGCTACAGTCATCGGTCCCCAGCATTTGCAATGCTTGGGGCTCTCTCCAAGTGATCTAGGACCGCCCCCCAAGGATCTCCGCTTTATGGCAGATGGTTCACAGATGACCCCGGCCCTGGGTTCACTCCAAGCACAAGTCACCTTTGGCAACAGGTCGTGTCAAGCCTGGATTGATGTGCATAACGGTGTCCCGACTCCTTTGCTGTCCTACAGACATTGTCAAGAGTTGGCCATCATCTCCCAGGACTTCCCCAAACCTATTCTTGAGGTAAGACACGCCAAGAGGGTGCACGAAGGGAGCAGCAACTACCCTGCTGCCGCCCTACCCCTACCTCTTGCCAGTGACACCTCTCCTTCGGATGCTCGGAAGTACTTCCTGAAGGAATTCAGCGACGTTCTGGTGACCAAGTCCGCTCTGGAATCCAAGCCTCTCAAGAAGATGGTAGGTCCCCCCATGAGGATCCACCTGAGGGACGACGCGAAGCCCTTCGCTATTTACACCCCTCGACTGGTTCCCCTGGCCTTCCGCGAGGCGGTCAAAAACGAGCTGGACTCCATGGTCGCCCAAGAAATTATTGCACCAACCGGCGATGAACCGTCTCCATGGTGTCACCCGATGGTTGTCGTCGCAAAACCTAAAGGTGGTGTTCGGATCACCACTGACCTCTCCAAGCTCAACAGCCAGGTGTCTCGTCCTGCACACCCTTCTCCCACGCCCTTTGCAGCTATACGCAGTGTGAACCCGAAGGCGCGCTTCTTCACGACGATGGACGCCCTGTGTGGATACTGGCAGATAGAGCTTGCCGAAGAAGACCGACCACTCACAACTTTCATCGCCCCATTACCCGCAGTCCAACGGCCACGCTGAGGCTGCTGTCAAATCCCTGAAGCACCTCATCCTTAAGGTGGCCCCTTCTGGGAACATTGACTGCGAGGCCTTCGACCGGGGTCTTCTTGAACTCCGCAACACACCTAACTACACCGGACGCTCCCCTGCCCAGGTCTTGTATGGACGCCCCCTTCGTTCTTGTGTCCCTGCTCACCCTCAATCCTTCTCCAAGGAGTGGCAGGCTAAGACAGAGGATTGTGATCGCCGAGCCGCCGAACGTGTTCAGGACGTCGTCGCCCGCTACAACGACCACGCCCGTTCTCTCCCCAGGTTGAGTGTCGGTACCCAAGTCCGTGTTCAGGACCCGACCTCCCTACGTTGGGACAAAGTAGGCGTAGTCATGGGTCTCGGCAGGTCACGGGACTACCAGGTGCGGTTACCCAGTGGTCGTGTGTGGTGGAGGAACCGCCGTTTTCTCCGCCCCGTAACAATGCCTTCTGCTGGCCCCGCCACCAGTGTTGAGTCCCATACCCTTCCCAGTGATGAAGTCCCTCGACGCTCAGAACGGATCCAGAAGAAGAGGTCCGCTCAAGACTTTGCTATGAGCGTATAGGGGGGAGGGAGGTGTATGTATATTATGTATGCTGGATTATGTACTATGTATGTATATTATGTATGTGCTCCATTTATATTTATTCAGCCTAGCTAGCAGCGTGTGGCAATGTTATTACCATATCCCACACGCTTAATTAATGTGCCTGGCGACGTATGGAAGCTGCTAATGTATCACTTGCCATACGTCGTCTATGGTAGTTGACCAGGGCCCTAGCTAGGGAGCAGTGCTACCCCCCTCTGTGTACATACTCTTATCCAGTAAACCGAACCTACAAAACTATACAGGTGTTTGTGTTCTCTCCTGTATATAGAACTTATTACCCAGAACACCTAACACAATATATATTTCAATAGCCCAATAAAGCACGCTTACTTCTACATATAATCAACACCTCACTCCACCAGGATTCGAACCCACGATCTTATAATTGTGACCGAGGAACGCTACCTATGGGCCACCAGGACACTATAAGCAGTCCTAGACTCTACTATATTTCACACAAAGCCTGTTCAACGACCTTATGGCGCCATGAACCACTAATGGGGACCACCGTACCGCTTAGGTGATCAGAGCAACGTTTTACCAAATTCGGCTGGAAACACGAGGATCCATATATATTTCATTAGACCAATAAAGCACGCGGACTTCTACATATAATCAACACCTCACTCCACCAGGATTCGAACCCACGATCTTATAATTGTGACCGAGGAACGCTACCTATGGGCCACTAGGACAATAAAAGCAGTCCTAGACTCTGCTATATTTCACACAAAGCCTGTTCAACGACTTTATGGCGCCATGAACCTCTAATGGGGACCACCGTACCGCTTAGGTGATCAGAGCAACGTTTTACCAAATCCGGCTGGAAACACGAGGATCCATATATATTTCATTAGCCCAATAAAGCACGCGGACTTCTACATATACTCAACGCCTCACCCGACCAGGATTTGAAGCCACGATCTTATAATTGTGACCGGGGAACGTTACCTCTGGGCCACCAGGACAATAAAAGCAGTCCTAGACTCTGCTATATTTCACACAAAGCCTGTTCAACAAGCTTATGGCGCCGTGAACCTCTCATTGGGACCACCTGTGCCGCTTAGGTGATCAGAGCAACGTTTTACCAAATGCGGCTTCGAAACACGAGGATCCATATATATTTCATTAGCCCAATAAAGCACGCGGACTTCTACATATAATCAACACCTCACCCCACCAGGATTTGATCCCACGATCTTATAATTGTGACCGAGGAACGCTACCTATGGGCCACTAGGACAATAAAAGCAGTCCTAGACTCTGCTATATTTCACACAAAGCCTGTTCAACGACCTTATGGCGCCATGAACCTCTAATGGGGACCACCGTACCGCTTAGGTGATCAGAGCAACGTTTTACCAAATCCGGCTGGAAACACGAGGATCCATATATATTTCATTAGCCCAATAAAGCACGCGGACTTCTACATATAATCAACGCCTCACCCGACCAGGATTTGAAGCCACGATCTTATAATTGTGACCGGGGAATGCTACCTCTGGGCCACCAGGACAATAAAAGCAGTCCTAGACTCTGCTATATTTCACACAAAGCCTGTTCAACGAGCTTATGGGGCTGTGAACCACTATAGGGGACCACCCGTGCCCCTTAGGTGATCAGAGCAACGTTTTACCAAATGAGGCTTCAAAACACGAGGATCCATATATATTTCATAAGCCCAATAAAGCACGCGTCTTCTACATATAATCAACAACTCACCCCACCAGGATTTGAACCCACGATCTTATCATTGTGACTGGAGGAAATGCTACCTATAACATGAGGACACTTATAAGTTGTGTCCCAGACTTGGTTATATTTCACATTAAAGCCTGTTCAATGAGCTTTATGGCACTGCGGAACCATAGGGGACCACCCGTCGCTTTTTTAGGGTGTGATAAGAGCAACGTGTTTTACCAAATCCTAGTTTGGAAACACGAGGATCCATATATATTCTGTATTAGCCCAATAAAGCATCGGACTTCTACATATAATCAACACCTCACCCCACCAGGATTCGAACCAACGATCTTATAATTGTGACCGGGGAACGCTACCTCTGGGCAACAAGGACAAAAAAAGCAGTCCTAGACTCTACCATATTTCACACAAAGCCTGTTCAACGACCTTATGGCGCCATGAACCTCTAATGGGGACCACCCGTGCCGCTTAGGTGATAAGAGCAACGTTTTACCAAATCCGGCTTAGAAACACGAGGATCCATATATATTTCATTAGCACAATAAAGCACGCGGACTTCTACATATAATCAACACCTCACCCCACCAGGATTTGAACCCACTATCTTATAATTGTGACCGGGGAACGCTACCTATGGGCCACCAGGACACTATAAGCAGTCCTAGACTCTACTATATTTCACACAAAGCCTGTTCAACGAACTTATGGCGCCATGAACCTCTAATGGAGACCACCGTACCGCTTAGGTGATCAGAGCAACGTTTTACCAAATCCGGCTGGAAACACGAGGATCCATATATATTTCATTAGCCCAATAAAGCACGCGGACTTCTACATATAATCAACGCCTCACCCGACCAGGATTTGAAGCCACGATCTTATAATTATGACCGGGGAATGCTACCTTTGGGCCACCAGGACTATAAAAGCAGTCCTAGACTCTGCTATATTTCACACAAAGCCTGTTCAACGAGCTTATGGCGCTGTGAACCACTATAGGGGACCACCCGTGCCGCTTAGGTGAACAGAGCAACGTTTAACCAAATGCGGCTTCGAAACCCAAGGATCCATATATATTTCATTAGCCCAATAAAGCACGCAGACTTCTACATATAATCAAAGCCTCACCCCACCAGGATTTCAAGCCACGATCTTATAATTTTGACCGGGGGACGCTACCTCTGGGCCACCAGGACAATAAAAGCATTCCTAGACTCTGCTATATTTCACACAAAGCCTGTTCATCGGGCTTATGGCACCGTGAACCTCTAATGGGGACCACCCGCAAGCCGCTAGGTGATCATAATAACGTTTTACCAAATGCATTTCGAAACAGGAGGATCCATATATATTTCATTAGCCCAATAGCATGTAACTTCTACATATAATCAACACCACCCCACCACAGATTTCAACCAACCATCTTGTAATTGTGACCGTAACGCTACCTTCGGGCCACTAGGACAATAAAAGCAGTCCCAGACTCTACTATATTTCATACAAAGCCTGTTCAACGACCTATGGCGCCATGAACTCTAATGGGGACCACTGCATTCGCTTAGGGTGTGATCAGAGCAACGTTTTACCAAATCCGGCTGGAAACACGAGGATCCATGTATATTTCATTAGCCCAATAAAGCACGCGGACTTCTACATATAATCAACGCCTCACCCCACCAGGATTTGAAGCCACGATCTTATAATTGTGACCGGGGAACGCTACCTCTGGGCCACCAGGACAATAAAACCAGTCCTAGACTCTGCTATATTTCACAAAAAGCCTGTTCAACGAGCTTATGGCGTCGTGGAACTCTAATGGGGACCACCCGTGCCACTTAGGTGATCAGAGCAACGTTTTACCAAATGCGGCTTCGAAACAGGAGAATCCATGTATATTTCATTAGCTCAATAAAGCACGCGGACTTCAACATATAATCAACACCTCACCCCACCAGGATTTAAACCCAAGATCTTATAATTGTGACCGGGCTATGCTACCTCTGGGCCACCAGGACAATAAAAGCACTCCTAGACTCTACTATATTTCACACAAAGCCTGTTCAACGAGCTTATGGCGCCGTGAACCTCTAATGGGGACCACCCTGGCCACTTAGGTGATCAGCGCAACGTTTTACCAAATGCGGCTTCAAAACACGAGGGTCCATATATATTTCATTAGCCCAATAAAGCACGCGGACTTCTACATATAATCAACACCTCACCCCACCAGGATTCAAACCCACGATCTTATAATTGTGACCGGGCTATGCTACCTCTGGGCCACCAGGACAATAAAAGCTTGCTCTAGACTCTACTATATTTCACCACAAAGCCTGTTCAAGCGAGCTTATGGCGCCGTAATGAACCTCTAATAGGGACCACCCGTGCCGCTTAGGTGATCAGAACCGTTTTACCGAATGCGGCTTCGAAACAGGAGAGATCCATATATATTTTATTAGCCCAATAAAGCACGGGGACTTCTACATATAATCAACACCTCACCCCACCAGGATTTGAACCCACGATCTTATAATTGTGACCGGGGGACGCTACCTCTGGGCCACCAGGACAATAAAAGCATTCCTAGACTCTGCTATATTTCACACAAAGCCTGTTCAACGGGCTTATGGCACCGTGAACCTCTAATGGGGACCAACCGTGCCGCTTAGGTGATCAGAGCAACGTTTTACCAAATCCGGCTACGAAACAAGAGGATCCATATATATTTCATTAGCCCAATAAAGCACGCGGACTTTTACATATAATCAACACCTCACCCCACTAGGATTCAAACCCACGATCTTATAATTGTGACCGGGCATGTTACCTCTGGGCCACCAGGACAATAAAAGCAGTCCTAGACTCTACTATATTTCACACAAAGACTGTTCAACGACCTTATGGCGCCATGAACCTCTAATGGGGACCACCTGTGCCACTTAGGTGATCAGAGCAACGTTTTACCAAATCCGGCTAGGAAACACGAGGATCCATATATATTTCGTTAGCCCAATAAATCACTCGGACTTCTACATATAATCAACACCTCACCCTACCAGGATTCAAACCCACGATCTTATAATTGTGACCGGGGTATGCTACCTCTGGGCCACCAGGACACTAAAAGCAGTCCTAGACTCTGCTATATTTCACACAAATCCTGTTCAACGAGCTTATGGCGCAGTGAACCTGAAATGGGGACCACCCGTGCTGCTTAGGTGATCAGAGCAACGTTTTACCAAATCCGGCTTGGAAACACGAGGATCCATATATATTTCATTAGCCCAATAAAGCACTCGGACTTCTACATATAATCAACACCTCACCCCACCAGGATTCAAACCCACAATCTTATAATTGTGACCGGGGTATGCTACCTCTGGGCCACCAGGACAATAAAAGCAGTCTTAGACTCTACTATATTTCACACAAAGCCTGTTAAACGAGCTTATGGCGCTGTGAACCACTGTAGGGGACCACCCGTGCAGCTTAGGTGATCAGAGCAACGCTTTACCAAATGCGGTTTCGAAACACGAGGATCCATATATATTTCATTAGCCCAAAAAATCACTCGGACTTCTACATATAATCAACGCCTCACCTCACCAGGATTTGAAGCCACGATCTTATAATTGTGACCGGGGAACGCTACCTCTGGGCCAACAGGACAATAAAAGCATTCGTAGACTCTACTATATTTCACACAAAGCCTGTTCAACGACCTTATGGCGCCGTGAACCTCGAATGGGGACCACCCGTGCTGCTTAGGTGATCAGAGCAACGTTTTACCAAATGCGGCTTCAAAACACGAGGATCCATATATATTTCATTCCCCAATAAAGCACGCGGCTTCTACATATAATCAACACCTCACCCCACCAGGGTTCGAACCCATGATCTTCTAATTGTGACCGGGGAACGCTACCTCTGGGCCACCAGTACAATAAAAGCAGTCCTAGACTCTGCTATATTTCACACAAAGCCTGTTCAACGAGCTTATGGCGCCGTGAACCTCTAATGGGGACCATCCGTGCCACTTAGGTGATCAGAGCAACGTTTTACCAAATCCGGCTTCGAAACACAAGGATCCATATATATTTCATTTGCCCAATAGAGCACGCGGACTTCTACATATAATCAACACCTCACTCCACCAGGATTCGAACCCACGATCTTATAATTGTGACCGAGGAACGCTACCTATGGGCCACCAGGACACTATAAGCATTCGTAGACTCTACTATATTTCACACAAAGCCTGTTGAACGACCTTATGGCGCCATGAACCTCTAATGGGGACCACCGTACCGCTTAGGTGATCAGAGCAACGTTTTTATCAAATCCGGCTGGAAACACGAGGATCCATATATATTTCATTAGCCCAATAAAGCACGCGGACTTCTACATATAATCAACGCCTCACCCGACCAGGATTTGAAGCCACGATCTTATAATTGTGACCTGGGAACGCTACCTCTGGGCCACCAGGACAATAAAAGCAGTCCTAGACTCTGCTATATTTCACACAAAGCCTGTTCAACAAGCTTATGGCGCCGTGAACCTCTCATTGGGACCACCTGTGCCGCTTAGGTGATCAGAGCAACGTTTTACCAAATCCGGCTTGGAAACACGAGGATCCATATATATTTCATTAGCCCAATAAAGCACGCGGACTTCTACATATAATCAACACCTCACCCCACCAGGATTTAAACCCACGAGCTTATAATTGTGACCGAGGAATGCTACCTATGGGCCACGAGGACACTATAAGCAGTCCTAGACTCTGCTATATTTCACACAAAGCCTGTTCAACGAGCTTATGGCGCTGTGAACCACTATAGGAGACCACCCGTGCCGCTTAGTTGATCAGAGCAACTTTTTACCAAATGCGGCTTCGAAACACGAAGATCCATATATATTTCATTAGCCCAATAAAGCACGCGGACTTCTACATATAATCAACATCTCACCCCACCAGGATTTGAAACCACGATCTTATAATTGTGACCGTGGAACGCTACCTCTGGGACACTAGGACAATAAAAGCAGTCCTAGACTCTGCTATATTTCACACAAAGCCTGTTCAACGAGCTTATGGCGCCGTGAACCTCTAATGGGGACCATCCGTGCCGCTTAGGTGATCAGAGCAACGTTTTACCAAATCCAGCTTCGAAACACGAGGACCCACATATATTTCATTAACCCAATAAAGCACGTGGACTTCTACATATAATCAACACCTCACCCACCAGGATTCAAACCCACAATCTTATAATTGTGACCGGGGTATGCTACCTCTGGGCAACCAGGACAATAAAAGCAGTCCTAGACTCTACTATATTTCACACAAAGCCTGTAGACGAGATTATGGCGCTGTGAACCACTATAGGGGACCACCCGTGCCGCTTAGGTGATCAGAGCAACGTTTTACCAAATGCGGCTTCGAAACACGAGGATCCATATATATTTCATTAGCCCAATAAAGCACGCGAACTTCTTCACATAATCAACACCTCACCCCACCAGGGTTCGAACCCACGATCTTCTAATTGTGACCGGTGAACGCTACCTCTGGGCCACCAGGACACTAAAACCAGCCCTAGACTCTGCTATTTTTTCACACAAAGCCTGTTCAACGAGCTTATGGCGCTGTGAACCTCAGGGACCACCACGTGCCGCCCAAGTGAACAGAGCAACGTTAACCAAATGCGGCTGAAGCCGAGGATCCGCCATATGTTTCATTGGCCCAATAAAAAACCGCAGACTTCTACATATAATCAACGCCTCACCCCACCAGGATTTGAAGCCACGATCTTAAAATTGTGACTGGGGGACGCTACGTCTGGGCCACCAGGACAATAAAAGCATTCCTAGACTCTGCTATATTTCACACAAAGCCTGTTCAACGGGTTTATGGCACCGTGAACCTCTAATGGGGACCACCCGTGCCGCCTAGGTGATCATAACAACGTTTTACCAAATGCGACTTCGAAACAGGAGGATCCATATATATTTCATTAGCCCAATAAAGCACGCGAACTTCTACATATAATCAACACCTCACCCCACCAGGATTTCAACCAACGATCTTATAATTGTGACCGGGGAACGCTACCTCTGGGCCACTAGGACAATAAAAGCAGTCCTAGACTCTGCTATATTTCACACAAAGCCTGTTCAACGAGCTTATGGCGCCGTGAACCTCTAATGGGGACCATCCGTGCCACTTAGGTGATAAGAGCAACGTTTTACCAAATCCGGCTTCGAAACACAAGGATCCATATATATCTCATTAGCCCAATAGAGCACGCGGACTTCTACATATAATCAACACCTCACTCCACTAGGATTCGAACCCTCGATCTTATAATTGTGACCGAGGAACGCTACCTATGGGCCACCAGGACACTATAAGCAGTCCTAGACTCTACTATATTTCACACAAAGCCTGTTCAACGACCTTATGGCGCCATGAACCTCTAATGGGGACCACCGTGCCGCTCAGGTGATCAGAGCAACGTTTTACCAAATCCAGCTTGGAAATACGAGGATCCATATATATTTCATTAGCCCTGTAAAGCACGCGGACTTCTACATATAATCAACGCCTCACCCCACCAGGATTTAAAGCCACGATCTTATAACTGTGACCGGGGAACGCTACCTCTGTCCACCAGGACAGTAAAAGCAGTCCTAGACTCTGCTATATTTCACACAAAGCCTGTTCAACGAGCTTATGGCGCCGTGAACCTCTCATTGGGACCACCTGTATCGCTTAGGTGATCAGAGCAACGTTTTACCAAATGCGGCTTCGAAACACGAGGATTCATATATATTTCATTAGCCCAATAAAGCACGCAGACTTCTACATATAATCAACACCTCACCCCACCAGGATTTAAACCCACGATCTTATAATTGTGACCGGGGAACGCTACCTCTGGGCCACCAGGATAATTAAAGCAGTCCTAGACTGTGCTATATTTCACACAAAGCCTGTTCAACGAGCTTTTGGCGCCGTGAACCTCTAATGGGGACCACCCGTGCCGCTTAGGTGATCAGAGCAACGTTTTACCAAATGCGGCTTCAAAACACTAGGATCCATATATATTTCATTTGCCCAATAAAACACGCGGACTTCTACATATAATCAACACCTCACCCCACCAGGATTCGAACCCACGATCTTCTAATTGTGACCGGTGAACGCTACCTCTGGGCCACCAGGACAATAAAAGCAGTCCTAGACTCTGCTATATTTCACAAAAAGCCTGTTCAACGAGCTTATGGCGCTGTGAACCTCTAATGGGGACCATCCGTGCCGCTTAGGTGATCAGAGCAACGCTTTACCAAATCCGGCTTGGAAACACGAGGATCCATATATATTTTATTAGCCCAATAAAGCACTCGGACTTCTACATATAATCAACACCTCACCCCACAAGGATTCAAACCCACAATCTTATAATTCTGACCGGGGAACGCTACCTCTGGGCCAACAGGACAATAAAAGCATTCGTAGGCTCTGCTATATTTCACAAAAAGCCTGTTCAACGAGCTTATGGCGCTGTGAACCTCTAATGGAGACCACCCGTGCTGCCTAGGTGATCAGAGCAACGTTTTACCAAATGCGGCTTCAAAACACGAGGATCCATATATATTTAATTTGCCCAATAAAGCACGTGGCTTCTACATATAAACAACACCTCACCCCACCAGGATTCGAACCCACGATCTTCTAATTGTGACCGGGGAACGCTACCTCTGGGCCACCAGGACAAAAAAAGCAGTCCTAGACTCTGCTATATTTCACACAAAGCCTGTTCAACGAGCTTATGACGCTGTGAACCTCAAATGGGGACCATCCGTGCCGCTTAGGTGATCAGAGCAACGTTTTACCAAATCCGGCTTCGAAACACGAGGATCCATATATATTTCATTAACCCAATAAAGCACGCGGACTTCTACATATAATCAACACCTCACTCCACGAGGATTCGAAACCACGATCTTATAATTGTGACCGAGGAACGCTACCTATGGGCCACCAGGACACTATAAGCAGTCCTAGACTCTGTTAAATTTAACACAAAGCCTGTTCAACGAGCTTATGGGGCTGTGAACCACTATAGGGGACCACCCGTGCCCCTTAGGTGATCAGAGCAACGTTTTACCAAATCCGGCTTCGAAACACGAGGATCCATATATATTTCACTAGCCCAATAAAGCACTCGGACTTCTACATATAATCAAAACCTCACCCCACCAGGATTCAAACCCACGATCTTATAATTGTGACCGAGGTATGCTACCTCTGGGCCACCAGGATAATAAAAGCAGTCCTAGATTCTGCTATATTTCACACAAAGCCTGTTCAACGAGCTTATGACGCTGTAAACCTCGAATGGGGACCATCCGTGCCGCTTAGGTGATCAGAGCAACGTTTTACCAAATCCGGCTTCGAAACACGAGGATCCATATATATTTCATAAGCCCAATAAAGCACGCGGACTTCTACATATAATCAAGACCTCACCCCACCAGGATTCGAACCCACGATCTTATAATTGTGACCGAGGAATGCTACCTATGGGCCACGAGGACACTATAAGCAGTCCTAGACTCTGTTATATTTCACACAAAGCCTGTTCAATGAGCTTATGGCACCGTGAACCACTATAGGGGACCACCCGTGCCGCTTAGGTGTTAAGAGCAACGTTTTACCAAATCCGGCTTGGAAACACGAGGATCCATATATATTTCATTAGCCCAATAAA
>NW_024736220.1:0-6585 GCF_018991925.1 Homarus americanus
AGCTTTGGTCATATCACTGGCAATGTCTTTGTTTGTGTAAGTTCTTTGGTTCTTTTCACTGATTTGCCTAATTAAAACACCGTATCTCAAAGCATCTCTCAATGTAGGCAACTCCGACTTCAGGAGCTCTCTCCCAGACCCAAGATAGTGACTGAGATGGCTGGATTTTTGGTTCCTCGTCCTGACACAAGCAGCCATCGCAAATATTATCAACTTATAAATGCATCAGAATCTGAAACAGAAAAATATATTGTTAGTTGGGTTGTTAAAGAATGAAGTCAGAAAGCAATGTTCACTATTTAATTGTAATGCACTAATGCAGCTGTACGTTAGATTTTCGATAAATTTCACGCTAAAATTTACCTAGCAAAAGGTTGCAAAATATTGAAACTGAAATTATTTTCTGTTTATATACACTAAAATCTACCAAAAAAGTGATCTTCCCTCCTATGACACACCCTACCCGGGTAGGAATGTCATCTAGGAGAGGTCAACATATGAAGGGCTCTAACAGTGTGACCTCTACAGCGTCGCCTACAGTAGTACACGTCTTGAATGTACCAATCAATCCAAGGCGTGTGTGGCGTAGGTCAGAGGTCATGCACCCTACACACACACACACACACACACACACACAGTTTGATATAGACTAACCACGACAACCACGACCACAACCTCCTCCCCCAACCACCACCACCACAACCACAACAACCACAAATGAGTACAGACAGACAGACAAACAGACAGACAGACACACAGACAGACAGACGAGAACTGAGTCCGCTCGTCTTTGAAACCGTGTACCTGTTCCTACCGCTTGAGTCCTTTGATGCACAGACCAGGTGTATTTATCTTCGTAATTAGGCGAATTGGAATCGAATCATGCGGAGCGTCTGTTTGTTTTCTCTCTAGTTCACTTTACAGCCCCCGAGCACCGTGTGTGTGTGTGTGTGTGTGTGTGTGTGTGTGTGAGGTGTTTGTATCTCGGTGTCTACACGCTTATCTGGTATTCAATCTCTCTCTCTCTCTCTCTCTTTCTCTCTCTCTCTCTCTCTCTCTCTCTCTCTTTCAACCAAATCTACCTAAACCTAACCCATCCTTACCACAAATGACAAAATTACTTGAATAAACATATTTGTTTTATATAAAACTTTTGTCTAGGGGATTTATGGGTATGGGGAGGTCGTAAGGGAGAGAATTGATAAACGGGTCGTGGGGAGAGAGAGAGGGGGAAAAGTCGTGAGGAGAGAGAGGGGTGATAAAGGGTCGTAGGGGGAGAGAGAGGGGGTGATAAAAGGGTCGTAGGGAGAGAGAGGGGGTGATAAACGGGTCGTGGGGAGAGAGAGGGGGTGATAAATGGGTCGTGGATAGAAGGGGTTGATGGGAAACGCTGTAGGGACGACACACGGGGCCCAAGCGACGATACACAGGGGCCCAAGAGGATAAAAAGACCCCCGAAGGACCTGAGACGCGAGAGGGGCCACAAACTGGGGCCCCCAATTTAAGCCTCGGGGCCCGGGAGGTGAGGGGCCCGGCAGGTGAGGGGTCCCGGAGGTGAGGTAATGTAATCAAACTTTGTGTTAATTAGTAAACAGGTAACCCCTCTCTCTCACCTCTCACCCCTCTCTCTCACCTCTCACCCCTCTCCCTCACCTCTCAGCTCCCTTCCCACTTCCCCTCCCTCTTCCTCTCCTCTTCCTCTCCTCTTCCTGTTCCTCACACAACCTTCCTTCTTCCCCTCCCTCTTCCTCTCCTCTTCCTCTCCTCTTCCTCTCCTCTTCCTGTTCCTCACACAACCTTCCTTCTTCCTCTCCCTCTTGACCTCACACCACAAGAAGCATCAAATACAGTACACAATTACGGAAGTGAACTGTGGTGGTAGTGATGATGGTAGGCAGGGCTAGAACAACAGACGCACACACACACACACACGCACACACACACACACACACACTCACACACATAAGGTATAGCCACCAGGTGAAGTCTTACCTTTACCCTTTAATTATGAAGTTGTAGAGCCAATATCCAGGTAGGTCTTCCCTGACAGGTAACTAGTGGCGTTGGAAGTAGGGTGGAGTGGGGTGGGGGTGTCTATTGGCTCACACACCTTGCCTTTATTATAAGTTATCGTCAGGTATTTGTGGGTATGGCGTCGGGAGGGGGGGGTAGGAGGGGAGGAGGGAGGAGAGGAGGGGGTGCTTGATGGTGTTTTGGTCCAGGGTACAATGTGTGTGTGTGTGTGTGTGTGTGTGTGTGTGTGTGTGTGTGAACCCTGTAATATGTGTTTGTTTTGGAGGCTGTTAATTTGCTGTGTTTTTATAGAGAAACACGTGTTTTTTATTGTTTGATATGTGTGTGTGAGTCTGTGTGTATGTATCTGTGTCTGTCTCTTTGTGTCTGTGTGTGTGTGTGTAATGAAGCTTTGATCTTGCTTTGATAAATAATTTGTCTGAATGTCATTTCCCAAAGAGAATATATATATGTGTGTTTTTTCAATAGTTTTTTTTTCATAATACATATATAGAGATCTTTTATTCATTTTAAATCAGTCACGTGTATATTTTTTTGTTTTATTTTTGCAAGTTTTATTTTTTTGTCCACCCTGTGAGGCAAGGAGACAAAGGCTATCATTTACACTTTAGGATTTTATTTCAATTTATCCCGACTATTAATGAGGTGTTCAATGTTGTCTTCTCAGTCCTCCCAATGTTAGTCCAGTCGTCTCACCCCTCCCCTCCCCCCCCCCAAAACCGGATATCTTTTAGCCTTCCTCCGTCCGTAGCCCCGCCCCCGAGCCCCGCCCCGCCCTGCCCCGCCCCCGCCCCCGAACCCCGCCCCTCCCCGCCCCGACCCCGCCATAAAGTCACCTGTCCCGAAAGTTGATCCAGACGAGACCAGGTGAGCATAAAATCCCAATCAAGAAGAATATTTTAACATAGCACCTGCCTGTAGAGAGAGAGAAAGAGAGAGAGAGAGAGACTACCTGATGAGTAAGGTAGTCTGTGTTGGGGAGGGGAGGGGGGAGAGAAATAGTGTGGGGAGGTCAGAGAATTAGGGAGAAGGAGATGGGTAGAAGGAAGGGGAAGGGGAGGAGAGGGATAGGATAGGGATAGAAGAGGAGTAGGGTAGGGAAGGGAGAAGAGGTGAGGGAGGAACGTAAGGAGAAAGGGATAGGGAGGGTAAGGTTAGGGATGATACCCGTCAAATAAAGGGAGGAGAGGAGGAGGGGAGGGGAGGGAGGGAAGAGGGGATTTGGCTGCTAATGAGTGATTATAGGAGGTAAATAAAATTAATACGTAATTATGTCTGTGTATACATTGTTATCGCAGCTTAATAGTGTACGTCTGTTTATTGGTCTGACTCTCTCTCTCTCTCTCTCACTGTCTCACTGTGTCAATAAATCAAACTTCACCTCACTCACTCACACATACACACACACACACACACACACACACACACACTCACTCACTCACACACACACACACACACACTCACTCACACTCACACACACACACTCACACATCTCTGTAATTTAAGTTTGTTTTCCATATTATTTTTATTTTGTATTTCTGAAATTTTAATTTTATTTGCATTTTTTTAGTATTGTAAGTTTAGTATTAAGGTGTATTGTTGTTGTATTGTTGTTGTATTTGTTGTATTACTTAGTGTTATTGTAAGTTTAGTATTAAGGTGTATTGTTGTTGTATTGTTGTTGTATTTGTTGTATTACTTAGTGTTATTGTAAGTTTAGTATTAAGGTGTATTGTTGTTGTATTGTTGTTGTATTGTTGTATTACTTAGTGTTATTGTAAGTTTAGTATTAAGGTGTATTGTTGTTGTATTGTTGTTGTATTGTTGTATTACTTAGTGTTATTGTAAGTTTAGTATTAAGGTGTATTGTTGTTGTATTGTTGTTGTATTGTTGTTGTATTTGCTGTATTACTTAGTGTTATTGTAAGTTTAGTATTAAGGTGTATTGTTGTTGTATTGTTGTTGTATTGTTGTATTACTTAGTGTTATTGTAAGTTTAGTATTAAGGTGTATTGTTGTTGTATTGTTGTTGTATTTGTTGTATTACTTAGTGTTATTGTAAGTTTAGTATTAAGGTGTTTTGTTGTTGTATTGCTGTTGTATTTGTTTGTATTACTTAGTGTTATTGTAAGTTTAGTATTAAGGTGTATTATTTATTTATGTGTTATTTGTATTTGTTGTATTACTTGAGTATTGTGTAAGTTTAGTATTGAATTATTATTGTTGTTGTATTGTTGTTGTATTTGTTTGTATTACTTGGTATTGTAAGTTTAGTATTAAGGTGTATTTTTGTTGTATTGTTGTTGTATTTGTTGTATTACTTAGTGTTATTGTAAGTTTAGTATTAAGGTGTATTGTTGTTGTATTGTTGTTGTATTTGTTGTATTACTTAGTGTTATTATAAGTTTAGTATTAGGTGTATTGTTGTTATTGTTGTTGTATTTGTTGTATTACTTAGTGTTATTGTAAGTTTAGTATTAAGGTGTATTGTTGTTGTATTGTTGTTGTATTGTTGTATTACTTAGTGTTATTGTAAGTTTAGTATTAAGGTGTATTGTTGTTGTATTGTTGTTGTATTGTTGTATTACTTAGTGTTATTGTAAGTTTAGTATTAAGGTGTATTGTTGTTGTATTGTTGTTGTATTGTTGTATTACTTAGTGTTATTGTAAGTTTAGTATTAAGGTGTATTGTTGTTGTATTGTTGTTGTATTTGTTGTATTACTTAGTGTTATTGTAAGTTTAGTATTAAGGTGTATTGTTGTTGTATTGTTGTTGTATTTGTTGTATTACTTAGTGTTATTGTAAGTTTAGTATTAAGGTGTATTGTTGTTGTATTGTTGTTGTATTTGTTGTATTACTTAGTGTTATTGTAAGTTTAGTATTAAGGTGTATTGTTGTTGTATTGTTGTTGTATTGTTGTTGTATTTGTTGTATTACTTAGTGTTATTGTAAGTTTAGTATTAAGGTGTATTGTTGTTGTATTGTTGTTGTATTGTTGTTGTATTTGTTGTATTACTTAGTGTTTTTGTAAGTTTAGTATTAAGGTGTATTGTTGTTGTATTGTTGTTGTATTTGTTGTATTAGTGTTATTGTAAGTTTAGTATTAAGGTGTATTGTTGTTGTATTGTTGTTGTATTTGTTGTATTACTTAGTGTTATTGTAAGTTTAGTATTAAGGTGTATTGTTGTTGTATTGTTGTTGTATTTGTTGTATTACTTAGTGTTATTGTAAGTTTAGTATTAAGGTGTATTGTTGTTGTATTGTTGTTGTATTTGTTGTATTACTTAGTGTTATTGTAAGTTTAGTATCGTGGTTATAAAACTCATTGAGGTATTGTTGAAAATATTGTCTGTATAAACATTTGTGCTGTTCTTCCCCTTGTATAAACATTCCCCTGAAGAAGAATCAATGTTTATAGTTGTATGCATTACCCTAACCTAACCTATCCTAACCTAACCTTAAGTAAACATATATGATAAGATAGGCAGTACGATACTTTTTCCCATTGGCAGGAGTGTTAAGCTCCGCCCACATTCTCTCGTCAGGGACTTGTAATTGGTTGGCTGAGGCAGGTGAGGGGGTGACATGGTGTTGTTTAATTGGTTCCGTCAGACAGGTGAATGGCCAAGTGGCCTATTCACTTTCAGAGACTTTAAGTGTACACCATACACCATACACCGTACTTATAAAAATAAACATAAGAATTTCTCTAATTAATTTATTTGTGAATATATAAATTCCTCTAATTTATTTGTGTATTAATAAATTCAACTAACTAATATATATATATATATATATATATATATATATATATATATATATATATATATATATATATATATATATATATATATATATATATATATAAATTATTCTAAGCAATGTATATATATAAATTTAAACAGAAAAAGGGAATATTTAATTCGAGTCGCTCACTACGTCAGCTGGTGATGGACACAAAGCAGCCGACAGCATTAATGATTCAGTGTTAAGCCACAACTGTTAGATAAAATGTATACAATTAATAAAAACTGACTCACACGGGAAATACATTATCAGTCAGGTCTGGGTTGTGTTAGGGAAGTGATTTGACATTCACAGATACAGATATATATACATTTGCATACATACACAGGGTCACTCCAAGCACATACACACACATACACACATACAGGGTCGCACACACACACATTGTACACTGATAATTAAAGAGCAAACATCAATAACAGACAAGAGACGTCCAGCGGTCGACTCCTCACTGGCTTCTTGTGTATAGCAGAGGCAGTGGTGAGGAGGAAGAGAGGAGGAGGGGAGAGTAGGGAGAGACAGATGGAGGAAAAGAGAGGAGGTGGAAAGAAGAAGAAGGAAGAGAGAGGAATAAATAAAGAGAAAAAGGAGAGGAGAGAGAGAGAGAGAGGAGAGACACATAGAGAGAGAGAGAAGAAGAGAAAGGCTATAGGCACGGAGAGAAGAATAAGGGGAAGAGAGATAGGGTAAGGGAAAGAAAGAGGCAGAGAGAGAGAGAGAGAGAGAGAGCTTCACACACACAC
>NW_024736221.1:0-11985 GCF_018991925.1 Homarus americanus
AATGGCGTTTAATTAAGGTTAAATGACGTTAAACTAATGTTAAATGGCGTTAAACTAACGTTAAATGGCGTTAAACTAATGTTAAATGGCGTTAAACTAACGTTAAATGGCGTTTAATTAAGGTTAAATAACGTTAAACTAACGTTAAATGGCGTTAAACTAACGTTAAATGACGTTAAACTAACGTTAAATGGCGTTAAACTAACGTTAATTGCCGTTAAACTAACGTTAAATGACGTTTAATTAAGGTTAAATGAAGTTAAACTAACGTTAAATGGCGTTAAAGTAACGTAAAATGGCGTTAAACTACCGTTAAATGGCGTTAAACTAACGTTAAATGGCGTTAAACTAACGTTAAATGCCGTTAAACTAACGTGAAATGGCGTTTAATTAAGGTTAAATATCGATAAACTAACGTTAAATGGCGTTTAATTAATGTTAAATGACGTTAAACTAATGTTAAATGGCGTTAAACTAACGTTAATTGGCGTTAAATTAATGTTTAATGGCGTTAAACTAACGTTAAATGGCGTTTAATTACACAACAACGTTAAACCAACGTTAAATGGCGTTAAACTAACGTTATGGCGTTAAACTAACGTTAACGGCGTTAACTAACGTTAAATGCGTTAAACCAACGTTAAATGGCGTTTAATTGGCGTTAAATATCGTTAAACCACGTTAAATGACGTTAAACTAACGTTAAATGGCGCTTTAATTACGTTAAATGACGTTAAACTAATGTTGCTAACGGCGTTAAACTAACGTTAAATGGCGTTAAACTAATGTTAAATGGCGTTAAACTAGCGTTAAATGGCGTTTAATTAAGGTTAAATAACGTTAAACTAACGTTAAATGGCGTTAAACTAACGGTAAATGGCGTTAAACTAACGTTAAATGACGTTAAACTAACGTTAAATGGCGTTAAACTAACGTTAAATGGCGTTAAACTAACGTTAAATGGCGTTAAACTATCGTTAAATGGCATTAAACTAACGTTAAATGGCATTAAACTAACGTTAAATGGCGTTAAACTATCGTTAAATGGCGTTAAACTAACGTTAAATGGCAACCAACGTTAAATGGCGTTTTAATTAAGGTTAACAACGTTGTTCAACGTTAAATGGCGTTAAACCAACGTTAACAGCGTTAAATCCATCGTTAAATGGCGTTAAACTAACGTTAAACGGCGTTAAACTAACGTTAAAATGGCGTTAAACTGGAACGTTAAATGGAGTTAAACTAACGTTAAATGGCGTTAAACTAACGTTAAATGGCGTTTAATTAAAGTTAAATGACGTTAAACTAACGTTAAACGGCGTTAAACTAACGTAAAATGGCGTTAAACTAAAGTTAAATGACGTTTAACTAACGTTAAATTGCGTTAAACTAACGTTAAATGGCGTTTAATTAAGGTTAAATGACGTTGAACTAACGTTAAATGACGTTAAACTATCGTTAAATAGCTGCTAAATTAACAATGAAGTTAAACTAACGCTAAATGGCGTTAAACTAGCGACAAATGGCGTTTAATTTAACGTTAAATTGCTAAACTCAACGTTAAATGATGTTAAACTAACGTTAAATAGCGTTAAATTAATTAACGTTAAATGAAGTTAAACTAACGTTAAAATGAAGCAAACCAACGTTAACGCGTTTAATTAAGGTTAAATAACGTTAAACTAACGTTAAAACGGCGCGGAACCAACGTTAAAATGGGCGTTAAACTGATCGTTAAAATGGGCGTAAACTAACGGCGTTACAACTAACGTTAAAATGGCGTTAAACTAACGTTAAATGGCGTTAAACTAACGTTAAATGGCGTTAAATTAACGGTTAAACGGTTAAACTAACGGATAAATGGCGTTAAACTAACGTTAAATGGCGTTAAACTAAAGTTAAATGGCGGTTAATTAAGGTTAAATGACGTTAAACTAACGTTAAATGGCGTTAAACTAACGTTAAATGGCGTTAAACTAACGATAAATGGCGTTTAATTAACGTTAAATTAAGTTAAACTAACGTTAAATGAAGTTAAACTAACGTTAAATAGCGTTAAATTAACGTTAAATGAAGTTAAACTAACGTTAAATGGCGTTAAACTAGCGATAAATGGCGTTTAATTAACGTTAAATTGCTAAACTAACGTTAAATGTAGTTAAACTAACGTTAAATAGCGTTAATTAACGTTGTCGTAGTTAAACTAACGTTAATGAAGTTAAACTAACGTTAAATACGTTAAATTAACGTTAACGAAGTTAAACTAACGTTAATTGGCGTTAAAATCCAATATTAAATGAGACGTTTCTTAACTAACGTTACGCGTTAAACTAACGTTAAATGGCGTTAAACTAACGTTAAATGGCGTTTAATTAACGTTAAATAACGTTAAACTAACGTTAAATGGCGTTAAACTAACGTTAAATGGCGTTAAACTAACGTTAAATGGCGTTAAACTAACGTTAAATGGCGTTAAACTAACGTTAAATGGCGTTAAACTAACGTTAAATGGCGTTAAACTCACGTTAAATGGCGTTAAATTAACGTTAAATGAAGTTAAACTAACGATAAATGGCGTTAAACTAACGTTAAATGGCGTTAAACTAAAGTTAAATGGCGTTTAATTAAGGTTAAATGACGTTAAACTAACGTTAAATGGCGTTAAACTAACGTTAAATGGCGTTAAACTAACGATAAATGGCGTTTAATTAACGTTAAATTGCTAAACTAACGTTAAATGGAAGTTAAAACTAACGTTAAATAAAGCGTTAAATTAACGTTAAATGGTTAAATCAACGTTAAATGGCGTTAAAACTAGCGATAATGGCGCGTTTAATTAACGTTAAATTGCTGAAAACCATCACAATGAAGTTAAACTAACGTTAAATAAAGCGTTTAATTAACGTTAAATTAAGTTAAACTAACGTTAAATGAAGTTAAACTAACGTTAAATAGCGTTAAATTAACGTTAAATGAAGTTAAACTAACGTTAAATGGCGTTAAACTAACGTTAAATAGCGTTAAATTAACGTTAAATGACGTTTAACTAACGTTAATTAGCGTTAAACTAACGTAAAATGGCGTTAAACTAACGATAAATGGCGTTAAACTAACGTAAATTGGCGTTAAACTAACGTTAAATGGAGTTTAATTAAGGTTAAATAACGTTAAACTAACGTGAAATGGCATTAAACTAACGGTAAATGGCGTTAAATTAAGGTTAGATGGCGTTAAACTAACGTTAAATTGCATTAAACTAACGTTAAATGACGTTAAACTAACGTTAAATGGCGTTAAACTAACGTTAAATGGCGTTAAACTAACGTAAAATGGCGTTTAATTAAGGTTAGATGGCGTTAAACTAACGCTAAATGGCGTTTAATTAAGGTTAAATGATGTTAAAGTAATGTTAAATGGCGTTAAACTAACGTTAAATGGCGTTAAACTAACGTTAAATGGCGTTCAATTAAGGTTAAATAACGTTAAACTAACGTTAAATGGCGTTAAACTAACGTTAAATGACGTTAAACTAACGTTAAAATGGCGTTTAATTATGTTAAATATCGTTAACCAATGTTAAATGGCGTTAAACTAACGTTAAATGGCGTTTAATTACAATAAATGACGCGCTAAACTAAAGTTAAATAGCGTTAAACTAACGTTAAATGGCGGTAAACTAACGTTAAATGGCGTTAAACTAACGTTAAATGGCGTTAAACTAACGTTAAATGGAGTTAAAGTAACGTTAAATGGCGTTTAATTAAGGTTAAATAACGTTAAACTAACGTTAAATGCAGTTAAACTAACGTTAAATGCCGTTAAACTAACGTTAAATGGCGTTAAACTAACGTTAAATGGCGTTAAACTAACGTTAAATGGCGTTAAACTAACGTTAAATGGCGTTAAACTAACGTTAAATGGTGTTAAACTAACGTTAAATAGCGTTAAATTAACGTTAAATGACGTTTAACTAATGTTAAATGGCGTTAAACTAACGTTAAATGGCGTTAAACTAACGTTAAATGGCGTTAAATTAACGTTAAATGAAGTTAAACTAACGTTAAATAGCGTTAAATTAACGTTAAATGAAGTAAAACTAACGTTAAATGCCGGTAGACTAACGTTGTTTGTGGCGTTAAACTAACGTTATATGGCGTTAAATTAACGTTAAATGAAGTTAAACTAACGATAAATGCGTTAACCAACGTTAAAATGGCGTTAAACTAACGTTAAAATGGCGTTAAACCAACGTTAAAATGGCGTTAAACTAATGATAACGGCGTTTAATTAACGTTACCGGTTAAACTAACGTTAAAATGAAGTTAAACTAACGTTAAACAGCGTTAAATTAACGTTAAATGAAGCAACCACCAATGGCGTTAAACTAGCGATAAATGGCGTTTAATTAACGTTAAATTAAGTTAAACTAACGTTAAATGAAGTTAAACTAACGTTAAATAGCGTTAAATTAACGTTAAATGAAGTTAAACTAACGTTAAATGGCGTTAAACTAACGTTAAATAGCGTTAAATTAACGTTAAATGACGTTTAACTAACGTTAATTAGCGTTAAACTAACGTAAAATGGCGTTAAACTAACGTTAAATGGAGTTTAATTAAGGTTAAATAACGTTAAACTAACGTGAAATGGCATTAAACTAACGGTAAATGGCGTTAAATTAAGGTTAGATGGCGTTAAACTAACGTTAAATTGCATTAAACTAACGTTAAATGACGTTAAACTAACGTTAAATGGCGTTAAACTAACGTTAAATGGCGTTAAACTAACGTAAAATGGCGTTTAATTAAGGTTAGATGGCGTTAAACTAATGTTAAATGGCGTTTAATTAAGGTTAAATGATGTTAAAGTAATGTTAAATGGCGTTAAACTAACGTTAAATGGCGTTAAACTAACGTTAAATGGCGTTTAATTAAGGTTAAATAACGTTAAACTAACGTTAAATGGCGTTAAACTAACGTTAAATGCCGTTAAACTAACGTTAAATGGCGTTTAATGAAGGTTAAATATCGTTAAACTAATGTTAAATGGCGTTAAACTAACGTTAAATGGCGTTTAATTAAGGTTAAATGACGTTAAACTAATGTTAAATGGCGTTAAACTAACGTTAAATGGCGTTAAACTAATGTTAAATGGCGTTAAACTAACGTTAAATGGCGTTTAATTAAGGTTAAATAACGTTAAACTAACGTGAAATGGCGTTAAACTAACGGTAAATGGCGTTAAACTAACGTTAAATGACGTTAAACTAACGTTAAATGGCGTTAGACTAACGTTAAATGGCGTTAAACTAACGTTAAATGGCGTTAAACTATCGTTAAATGGCATTAAACTAACGTTAAATGGCGTTTAATTAAGGTTAAATGACAAACTAATGTTAAATGGCGTTAAACTAACGTTAATTGGCGTTAAATTAATGTTTAATGGCGTTAAACTAACGTTAAATGGCGTTTAATTAAGGCTAAATAACGTTAAACTAACGTTAAATGGCGTTAAACTAACGTTAAATGGCGTTAAACTAACGTTAAATGACGTTTAATTAAGGTTAAATGACGTTAAACTAACGTTAAATGGCGTTAAAGTAACGTAAAATGGCGTTAAACTAACGTTAAATGGCGTTAAACTAACGTTAAATGGCGTTAAATTAACGTTAAATGGCGTTAAACTAACGTTAAATGCCGTTAAACTAACGTTAAATGCCGCTTAATTAATGTTAAATATCGTTAAACTAATGTTAAATGGCGTTAAACTAACGTTAAATGGCGTTTAATTAAGGTTAAATGACGTTAAACTAATGTTAAATGGCGTTAAACTAACGTTAATTGGCGTTAAATTAATGTTTAATGGAGTTAAACTAACGTTAAATGGCGTTTAATTAAGGCTAAATACCGTTAAACTAACGTTAAATGGCGCTAAACAAACGTTAAATGGCGTTAAACTAACGTTAAATGACGTTAAACTAACGTTAAATGGCGTTTAATTAAGGTTAAATATCGTTAAACTAATGTTAAATGGCGTTAAACTAACGTTAAATGGCGTTTAATTTAGATTAAATGGCGTTAAACTAACGTTAAATGGCGTATAATTAAGGTTAAATAACGTTAAACTAACGTTAAATGGCGTTAAACTAACGGTAAATGGCGTTAAACTAACGTTAAATGACGTTAAACTAACGTTAAATGGCGTTCAACTAACGTTAAATGGCGTTAAACTAACGTTAAATGGCGTTAAACTAACGTTAAATGGCATTAAACTAACGTTGATTCAAATGGCGGTAACGTTAAATGGCGTTAAACTAACGTTAAATGGTAGCCCCAACGTTAAATGGCGTTTAATTAAGGTTAAATAACGTTAAACTAACGTTAAATGGCGTTAAACTAACGTTAAATGGCGCTAAACTAACGTTAAATGGCGTTAAACTAACGTTAAATGCCGTTAGACTAACGTTAAATGGCGTTTAATTAAAGTTAAATATCGTTAAACTAATGTTAAATGGCGTTAAACTAACGTTAAATGGCGTTTAATTAAGGTTAAATGGCGTTAAATTAATGTTAAATGAAGTTAAACTAACGATAAATAGCGTTAAACTAACGTTAAATGGCGTTAAACTAAACTTAAATGGCGTTTAATTAAGGTTAAATGACGTTAAACTAACGTTAATTGGCGTTAAACTAACGTTAAATGGCGTTAAACTAACGATAAATGGCGTTTAATTAACGTTAAATTAAGTTAAACTAACGTTAAATGAAGTTAAACTAACGTTAAATATCGTTAAATTTACGTTAAATGAAATTAAACTAACGTTAAATGGCGTTAAACTAACGATAAATGGCGTTTAATTAACGTTAAATTAAGTTAAACTAACGTTAAATGAAGTTAAACTAACGTTAAATAGCGTTAAATGAAGCTAAACTAACGATAAATGACGTTAAACTTACGTTAAATGGCGTTAAGCTAAAGGATTAAATGGCGTTTAATTAAGGTTAAATGACGTTAAATAACGTTAAATGGCGTTAAAGTAACGTAAATGGCGTTAAACTAACGTTAAATGGCGTTAAACTAACGTTAAATGGCGTTAAATTAACTTTAAATGGCGTTAAACTAACGTTAAATAGCGTTTGAAGTGGAGTTAAATATCGTTAAACTAATGTTAAATGGCGTTAAACTAACGCTAAATGTCGTTTAATTAAGGTTAAATGACGTTAAACTAATATTAAATGGCGTTAAACTAACGTTAAATGGCGTTAAACTAATGTTAAATGGCGTTAAACTAACGTTAAATGGCATTTAATTAAGGTTAAATAACGTTAAACTAACGTTAAATGGCGTTAAACTAACGGTATATGGAGTTAAACTAACGTTAAATGACGTTAAACTAACGTTAAATGGCGTTAAACTAACGTTAAATGGCGTTAAACTATCGTTAAATGGCGTTAAACTATCGTTAAATGGCATTAAACTAACGTTAAATGGCGTTAAACTAACGTTAAATGGCGGTAAACTAACATTAAATGGCGTTAAACTAACGTTAAATGGCGTTAAACTAACGTTAAATGGCGTTTAATTAAGGTTAAATAACGTTAAACTAACGTTAAACTAATGTTAAATGGCGTTAAACTAACGTTAAATGGCGTTAAACTAACGTTAAATGGCGTTAAACTAACGTTAAATGGCGTTAAACTAACGTTAAATGGCGTTAAGCTAACGTTAAATGGCGTTAAGCTAACGTTAAATGGCGTTAAATTAACGTTAAATGAAGTTAAACTAACGATGAATGGCGTTAAACTAACGTTAAATGGCGTTAATTAAAGTTAAATGGCGTTTAATTAAGGTTAAATATCGTTAAACTAATGTTAAATGGCGTTAAAACTGGCGTTAAATGGCGTTTTAATTTAAGGTTAAATGAAGTTAATAATGTTAAATGGCGTTAAACTAACGTTAAATGGCGTTAAACTAATGTTAAATGGCTAAACTAACGTTAAATGGCGTTTAGTGGGTTAAATAACGTTAAACTAACGTTAAATGGCACGTTAAACTAACGGTAAATGGCGTTAAACTAATTAATGAAGCGTTAAACTAACGTTAAATAGCGTTAAGCTAACGTTAAATGGTAAACTAACGTTAAATAGCGTTAAACTATCGTTAAATGGCATTAAACTAACGTTAAATGGCGTTAAACTAACGTTAAATGGCGTTAAACTAACGTTAAATGGCGTTTAATTAAGGTTAAATAACGTTAAACTAACGTTAAATGGCGTTAAACTAACGTTAAATGCCGTTAAACTAAGGTTAAATGGCATTAAACTAACGTTAAATGGCGTTAAACTAACGTTAAATGGCGTTAAACTAACGTTAAATGGCGTTACCTAACGTTAAATGGCGTTAAACTAACGTTAAATGGCGTTAAATTAACGTTAAATGAAGTTAAACTAACGATAAATGGCGTTAAACTAACGTTAAATGGCGTTAAACTAAAGTTAAATGGCGTATAATTAAGGTTAAATGACGTTAAACTAACGTTAAATGGAGTTAAACTAACGTTAAATGGCGTTAAACTAACGATAAATGGCGTTTAATTAACGTTAAATTAAGTTAAACTAACGTTAAATGAAGTTAAACTAACGTTAAATAGCGTTAAATTAAAGTTAATGAAGTTAAAACTAACGTTAAATGGCGTTAAACTAACGATAAATGGCGTTTAATTAACGTTAAATTAAGTTAAACTAACGTTAAATGAAGTTAAACTAACGTTAAATGGTGAAACTAACATTTAAATGAAGCGCGGCTTTAACGATACGTAGCGTTAAACGTTAAATGGCGTAAACTAAAGTTAAATGGCGTTTAATTAAGGTTAAATGACGTTAAGCTAACGTTAAATGGCGTTAAAGTAACGTAAAATGGCGTTAAACTAACGTTAAATGGCGATAAACTAACGTTAAATGGCGTTAAACTAACCTTTAAATGGCGTTAAACTAACGTTAAATGACGTTTAATTAAGGTTAAATATCGTTAAACTAATGTTAAATGGCGTTAAACTAACGTTAAATGGCGTTTAATTAATGTTAAATGACGTTAAACTAATGTTAAATGGCGTTAAACTAACGTTAAATGGCGTTAAACTAATGTTGAATGGCGTTAAACTAACGTTAAATGGCGTTTAATTAAGGTTAAATAACGTTAAACTAACGTTAAATGGCGTTAAACTAACGGTAAATGGCGTTAAACTAGCGTTAAATGGCGTTAAACTAACGTTAAATGACGTAAAACTAACGTTAAATGGCGTTAAACTAACGTTAAATGGCGTTAAACTAACGTTAAATGGCGTTAAACTAACGTTAAATGGCGTTAAACTAACGTTAAATGGCGTTAAACTAGCGTTAAATGGCGTTAAACTATCGTTAAATGACATTAAACTAACGTTAAATGGCGTTAAACTGACGTTAAATGGCGGTAAACTAACGTTAAATGGCGTTAAACTAACGTTAAATGGCGTTAAACTAACGTTAAATGGCGTTTAATTAAGGTTAAATAACGTTAAACTAACGTTAAATGGCGTTAAACTAACGTTAAATGCCGTTAACTAACGTTAAATGCCGTTAAACTAACGTTAAATGGCGTTAAACTAACGTTAAATGGCGTTAAACTATCGTTAAATGGCGTTAAACTAACGTTAAATGGCGTTAAACTATCGTTAAATGGCGTTAAACTAACGTTAAATGGCGTTAAACTATCGTTAAATGGCGTTAAACTAACGTTAAATGGCGTTAAACTAACGTTAAATGCTGTTAAACTAACGTTAAATGACGTTAAACTAACGTTAAATGGCGTTTAATTAAGGTTAAATATCGTTAACCTAATGTTAAATGGCGTTAAACTAACGTTAAATGGCGTTTAATTAAGGTTAAATGACGTTAAACTAATGTTAAATGGCGTTAAACTAACGTTAAATGGCGTTAAACTAATGTTAAATGGCGTTCAACTAATGTTAAATGGCGTTAAACTAATGTTAAATGGCGTTAAACTAACGTTAAATGGCATTTAATTAAGGTTAAATAACGTTAAACTAACGTTAAATGGCGTTAAACTAACGTTAAATGGCGTTAAACTAACGTGAAATGACGTTTAATTAAGGTTAAATGACGTTAAACTAACGTTAAATGGCGTTAAAGTAACGTAAAATGGCGTTAAACTAACGTTAAATGGCGTTAAACTAACGTTAAATGGCGTTAAACTAACGTTAAATGCCGTTAAACTAACGTTAAATGGCGTTTAATTAAGGTTAAATATCGTTAAACTGATGTTAAATGGCGTTAAACTAACGTTAAATGGCGTTTAATTAAGGTTAAATGACGTTAAACTAATGTTAAATGGCGTTAAACTAACGTTAATTGGCGTTAAATTAATGTTTAATGGCGTTAAACTAACGTTAAATGGCGTTTAATTAAGGCTAAATAACGTTAAACTAACGTTAAATGGTGTTAAACTAACGTTAAATGGTGTTAAACTAACGTTAAATGGCGTTAAACTAACGTTAAATGGCGTTAAACTAACGTTAAATGGCGTTAAACTAACGTTAAATGCCGTTAAACTAACGTTAAATGGTGTTTAGTGGGTTAAATATCAATTAAACTAATATTTAAATGGCGTTAAACTAACGTTAAATGGCGTTTAATTAAGGTTAAATGACGTTAAACTAATGTTAAATGGCGTTAAACTAACGTTAAATGGCGTTAAACTAATATTAAATAGCGTTAAACTAACGTTAAATGGCGTTTAATTAGGTTAAATAACGTTAAACTAACGTTCATGGAGTTAAACTAACGGTAAATAGCGTTAAACTAACGTTAAATGACGTTAAACTAACGTTAAATGACGTTAAACTAACGTTAAATGGCGTTAAACTAACGTTAAATGGCGTTAAACTAACGTTAAATGGCGTTAAACTATCGCTAAATGGCATTAAACTAACGTTAAATGGCGTTAAACTAACGTTAAATGGCGGTAAACTAACGTTTAATGGCGTTAAACTAACGTTAAATGGCGTTAAACAATGGTTAAATGGCGTTAAACTAACGTTAAATTCCGTTAAACTAACGTTAAATGGCGTTAAAATAACGTTAAATGGCGTTAAACTAACGTTAAATGGCGTTAAACTAACGTTAAATGGCGTTAAACTAACATTATATGGCATTTAATTAACGTTAAATAGCGTTAAATTAACGTTAAATGAAGTTAAACTAACGATAAATGGCGTTAAACTAACGTTAAATGGCGTTAAACTAAAGTTAAATGGCGTTTAATTAATGTTAAATGACGTTAAACTAACGCTAAATGGCGTTAAACTAACGTTAAATGGCGTTAAACTAACGATAAATGGCGTTTAATTAACGTTAAATTAAGTTAAACTAACGTTAAATGGCGTTAAACTAACGTTAAATGGCGTTAAACTAACGTTAAATGGCGTTAAACTATCGTTAAATGGCATTAAACTAACGTTAAATGGCGATAAACTAACGTTAAATGGCGGTAAACTAACGTTAAATGGCGTTAAACTAACGGTAAATGGCGTTAAACTAACGTTAAATGGCGTTTAATTAAGGTTAAATAACGTTAAACTAACGTTAAATGCCGTTAAACTAACGTTAAATGGCGTTAAACTAACGTTATATGGCGTTAAACTAACGTTAAATGGCGTTAAACTAACGTTAAATGGCGTTAAACTAACGTTAAAGGGCGTTAAACTAACGTTAAATGGCGTTAAACTAACGTTAAATGGCGTTAAATTAATGTTAAATGAAGTTAAACTAACGATAAATGGCGTTAAACTAACGATAAATGGCGTTTAATTAACGTTATATTAAATTAAACTAACGTTAAATGAAGTTAAACTAACGTTAAATAGCGTTAAATTTACGTTAAATGAAATTAAACTAACGATAAATGGCGTTAAACTAACGATAAATGGCG
>NW_024736222.1:0-7120 GCF_018991925.1 Homarus americanus
GATACTATTTGAATATCCTTGATAGTGAAATTCATTACAGGAAGTGGAATTAAAGCAGACTTGCGTTTTCGATTTAACGCAAAATGCTGATGAGTAGGCAAGGTCCGTAATGTACTACAAGTGATTTCACAGTAATCAGGAGCCTTGTAATGCCCTTTCACAACTAGCTGCTTAACACCATTTTGGCATTTTAAAATTACAGTAGTGAGATTTGGAAAGAACAAATACTGCACATGTGAAGGTGAGCGTGGAACACAGTCTTTAGACTAACTGGCCTATAACTGCATTGCGCTAACGCTGTGCGTACATTTGGTTGTATGACTGCCAATTCACATATTCCATCTGCAGCAGGAATAAATGCAAACAATGTAGGCTGGACATACGTGTCGGTGTAGATAAGACGACTTACACCGTGACAGTACCTCAGAATCCTCTATTGATAACAATGAATATTCTTCATCTACTAAGAAAGTTCTTTAGGCCTATCTAGGGTATACAGTGTGTCGTTCACAAACCAGGGGAAGGGTTCTAAATGCCATGCATTAAACTCATGTTGCCCTCGCATAGGAATGTGGATCAGAATTGCATTGTGCGTGAGGGTTGACTCCAACAGTGGGTAATGATATTGAACCTCATTGTCATTGAAAATCGGAGTTAAATGATACTGCAACTTGGCTATTTTTAAAGCTTCAAGAAGCGTCTGCACAGGCACAAGCTTCGCGTCCACACGTCCTATCCCGGCATCTACAATGCTGTCTATTAGTTCATTTTTAAAGGTTACAATTTTATGAACTGAAATTTCAGCAGCATGCAAATATTCTGTGAAGTAAAGGAACCATTCTAACGTCGGGATTGCTTTCTGTAACCTAGTAACAATCCTCGAAACTTGGTTAGACTCCATTATGATTGCATTAACCTTTGATTCTAGAGCAGTAATCGCGTGAAAGGTTTGAGAAATAACACGATTCTGTTGAGATACAGCTTGAACGACAACGTTCATGAAACTATTGTCGAATTCATCGAAGCTGTGCTGAGACCATGAAGAATGTCCAATACTGATTGTAGTTGGCCGTCGACGTTTTCCATCTGACGCGAAAGTACGAGTTAACTTCTACTCGCAGAACGTAGTTTCATACAATAGTCATTTGGGACATTTTGCTTCTGAACAGTCTGTAAGGATGTATCAATCACATTATCATCAACTGGAGGTAAGACATTTATCTGGGTCTTCTTCAGACGATCCGCGTGCACGACATCTGCGATCTGTGCATTAGGCTTCCATATTTTGAATTTGTTGCCTGCTTCTTTTGAGATTATGCGGAATGGACCAGAAAATTTCGCCGAAAGTTTGGAGTTCCTTTCAGGTACCTGTAACATAACAGCGTCCCCAACGTTCAGTGCGATAGGTTTAACATGTTTATGCTGTTTGATCATTTTGGTGGCGGCGCCCTAACGCCGTTCTGAATTTGCAATCATCCGTATTATATACCGGGTATGGCGCCTCTGTAAGGATGTCGAAAGGCAGACGTTTATCTGTACCATAGACAATATAGTAGGGTGTTTTGCCCGTAGAGCTATTAACTAACCCATTTATCGATGCTGCAACCTGCGGTAACCAATCCTCCCATGCGTATTGAAAACCACTAACGATTGGACGCAGTATTTCTAGGATTTTACGATTGGTTCTTTCAACAAGGCCATTAGCCTGTGGATGATAAGCTGTCACAAAAGTTTATTTAATTCCATATTGTGCACATATATGCTCTATTAGCTCATTCTTGAACTCTGTTCCATTGTCAGAGAGTAGAACTTTAGGCGTAGTATATGGACATACGAGATTCATCCCTAATGCATAGGCTACTGCTTCGGCCGTTTTGCTTTTTAGTGGGACTAAGACCACGAACCTGGAAAAATGATCCACACACACTAAGACGTATCCTGATCCCTGATGACTCATGGGGAGTTGTAACACATCAACAGCGACTGTGTCAAACGGACGGTCTGGTGTAGGATATTGTAGAATCGGGGCAGGTGATCCTGTTGATCTTTTATGTTGAGCACATGCCAAACAATTAGCTATGTGTAATTCTATGTCTTTCTTCATAGTGTTCCAGAAATACTTCTTTCGTAAATCCGCTAAGCATTTATCACGACCTTGGTGACCTGCTTGTGGGACATCATGGAACAATGTCATTACTGCTTTGCGCAGCGTGTCAGGTACGACTATTTGAGACACATTACCCTCAGGAGATTTTCTCGTCCTATTGAGTATGTTATGTCGTAATTCAAACTGACTTAAGGGAAGAAATAACTTGGGGAGTTTAACATCCTCGCCCGATTCGAGAGCAAAAATAACAGCTGACCAATATGGGTCGCGTCGTTGCTCATCTTCCAGCTGCGAAAGAGTGAATGTTGATACAGGCATAACTGGTGCTTTATTTCTTGACAGAGCGTCGGCGACAACATTCGCCCTTCCAGGTAAATACCTAAATTCGGGGTCAAACTCTTGAATTGTCAGATACCAGCGTGCTAATCTGCCTGATAAGTTTCTGCCATGGAACAGTTCGGTGACTGCCGCATGATCAGTAAAAACAGTTATCTTGTAGCCAAAGATAATGTCTTTGAACTTCTGAAGTGCCCACACAACGGCTAACGTTTCTATGTCGTCGCCGAATAACGTGTTTCAGCATCGATTAGTTTGCGACTTGCAAATGCTATCACTCTAAACTTCCCACGCGTGTCCTCTTGCATGAGCACTGCTCCGACTCCAATTCCGGGAGCGTCAGTACAGAGAGTGAAAGGTTGAGTGTAGTCTGGGAATGCTAGAACCAGGGCATTGGTTAGCGCTGTCTTCAATGCCGTAATATTTTCCTCGTGTTCAGCATCCTATATAAACACTGCATCTTTTTTTTTGAGCAACCTCGTTCGGGGCGATGCTAATGTTGCATAGTCCTTGATAAAGGAACGATTATAACCAGATAATCCGAGAAGGCTACGCACATGATCATTTGAGGTAGGACGCGGGAACTGAGATACAGCTTTGACTTTATCATTAACTGTGTGTATGCCCTCACCGTCAACTACATGACCAAGGAAATGGATTCTGGATTTTAAAAACTCGCACTTTGAGAGTTTTATTTTGAGTCCTGCTGTTTTATCAGATGGGAATCGGCGTCCTTACTGACTACTATTAGATCATCCAAATAAGCGCAGACTGTGTTACCAATTAGTCCGGCAAACAGGGTGTTGATCATTTACGCGCCTGAAATCTATGACAGGGCGCCATCCACCATCCTTTTTCGGGACGAGGAATAATGGGCTATTAAAGGGGGATTTTGAGTGTCTAATGACATTCTCATCTAACATACCCTGTACCATATCTTGCACTACAGCGCGCTGGCTATGAGTTAGTCCATAAGCTGGTACGTAAATAGGGTTGGTTCCTTCCTTTAACGCTATATGATGGGATGTTAAGTCTGTCTGACCTAGCGTTTCCCCTGGCAAGGCTACTATTTCTGTAGTCGGCAAGCAGCTCTAACAGGCGTGTCTTGCCCTGAGGATGATCGATCACGCCGACGTATTGGTGGCTGATCGGTCTGGCGATTCGCAGCAATACTGCCTCGGGTGGGGAATTTTGGTTGCTAAAACATTTGCTGTGATATCATCGCAAATCACACGCATCCTTTTTAATTTTTTGATAATGGCAATTGCTCCGCAATCCGTAGACTTATTGTGTGTATTGGCATACTCATTAAGAACTACCAGCATTTTAATTCCAAGGTCCGGTGATTGGATCAATGCTCACAAAAATCCTGAGTACAGCAAACCGCCGCTAATTGTTACACAACGTCATCCACAACACCATACCTCAGAATGCTAAGACCATCTCTCAGACCGGATGTGTCATCATCACTAGGGTGGGTGCTGGGTGCTGGTAACTGGGGGTTGTTCACGCCATACGAAAGAATTTTGTTGACAGGATGTTGATTGATGAGCAGTCACAACAACTGCAGTCACGTCCTGTCACACCCTGGGCAGTGAACGAATCATTTGCAGAAACTAATGTTCACTTTAGCTCACAGGATTTTTGCATTGGTGAATTCCTCATTCTGGTAATGGAGAGTACTCTTCAACATTGCAGGTACTATCTTCCAACTCTTGCTGCTGTAATCACGCTGGGAAGGTGTGTGGTTGAGGTCGAGATATATCTCTGACGCATGATCCGCCTTCCTCTTAATAGGATTGGTAGACAACACCTTCGTCCTAGCGGTGAGCATAGGTTCAGAATGACTCATTGCTGTGTAGGAAACACCTTTAAACGTAACACTATTAATACGTGGATGAACATCTATCATGTTCTTTCGAAGAGTTGGTAGACCAAGTAACCCGTCAGCTGGCAAAATGAACTGCTGAACTGCTCTGGGAATCGCGTAGAAATTTTAATTAATGGCATCTTTCAGTAATTACCTGACTCATGACCTCAGCGTTACTAGGCCTCCATTTGAATTTGCGGTGAGGGAATTTACGTTGTAACTCGTGATATGATGTCGATAATGCATTGGCCGCAAACACCTGTTCTGTCTATCAAGAATGATCGTTATCCTCTCACCAACGCGCGCTTTTCTAAACCGCTATTCAGAAGTGTTGTAAGGGAGCAGATTCCTATCCTATCCTCTCTCTTGGTGTGATGTCTGCTTCCGTGGCTTGTCCTGGGGACGTTTCTGCTTGCGCCTATACGACACCTCCGTTTCACTTAGGTCCACTCCCCTAGCTTTAATTAGTATATCGCACTCATTTGAACTATGAGTAGTCGATTTGTGAAGAGCGCACCATTTGCGCGCTGTCTGGGTAGGAGGAGGTGCTGCTTTTGCTACCTCTCTGTTTGACCTTGAGAATGGCTTTGCACCGGGTGTGGCTTTATTTGCACTATTACCTCGGAGCTGAAAACAATCTTCCATTACGTGGCCACGTTTATTACAATGTGCGCATCGTAACGATGTTTTCTGTTTATATGTTCGGCGGGGAGGAGCGATCGGAGCTAAGTGTGTCGCGTAAGGAGTCTGGGAGTGAAGCATCTGTGGCATCTGTGACGGCTGGCCCAACTGTGACCTACCCCCAATAATCCCAATTAGCGTTCGCTTGAACTTTTCATAGTCAGGGCTTTGTAAACCAAACGCATTTAAACGACTGCCTGCATAGGAACCCTGCGTTATATGGGAACGTACATATGCTTTCTTATCTTCGTCAGTCGTTATGTGACTATTGCGCACGCTATCTTCACATGCACGAATAAAATGTGCGACCCTATAATCGTCTTGTCCCGTGAAATTTCGAACATTCGCCGCGCTGCATGATATTAATATCAGT
This sequence comes from Homarus americanus, assembly GCF_018991925.1. Taxonomy (NCBI): domain Eukaryota; kingdom Metazoa; phylum Arthropoda; class Malacostraca; order Decapoda; family Nephropidae; genus Homarus; species Homarus americanus. The sequence goes on from NW_024736222.1 coordinate 5,368, forward strand.
ATCAGCTGTAGGTGTGTTAGTAGGGTGTGAGGGTTAGAAGATGCCATTTTAGTGTTATTAAGCGAATTAGTATTCTTACTCTTAACAGAAGGCTGGGTTAATAAGGTTGTTACCGATTTAGCAACAGACACACTATCACCTGTAACAGGGGTAACTGCTTTAGTATACTTAGGTGAGGTACTATAGTGATTACCAGACCGTAGGGTACGACGGTTTAAGTCGTCAAATGATTCGTCTATAACTTTCTCACTACTTCCTACCGACTCATTTAACTGTGTTCCATACTCAAAATCTATGTCAGTCTGGGCTTGATCATTGTTGAGTTGGTTATCAGCAAATAGTTGCGCTAGGCGTTCGATTTCATCTACATTAGACATGGGAAACTTAGAAATTATCTATTAGCCCCCTTGGGTCAATGAATACTTAACAGTAAGTAGATCACTTGCCTCTCATTTACAAGACAAATGAATATTAATTGTAGTTAATTTTTAAACTATCAATAAGAAGACAGACACTTACAAACTACTGTAAATTATAGGATTTCAATACATTAATCTTACATTCGACACTTTATCATTGAAATAATCCTATCCGACGAACCTATAGATGTGAAGATATCTCTCGAACGTGTTCATGTGTGTAAAACTATGTAATTTAAATACCTATTTATACAGAGTACGTCTGTATAGAAAATGTGTGATCCTTCAAGAGTTCTGAGTGGAGTGTGGGTGTTGCCTCTTCCTAGGATGCGTGCGCTGCTGCTGGTTTCCTTGGCAACGAGATGACGCTTCTGCTTTGGTGAGAGACGAGTCCACTTGATTTAGGTGAGTTCCTCCTCCGGCGATCAAAAAACTGATGATTGGTTATCACACTGGTCGTGCTGGTTCGCTGGCGAAAACTGCCGTGTGCCAAGTCTTCACAGTCCACGTATATATGGAGATCTGTATGATGACACGGGAATTCGTAATTCGCGCTGACGACACAACAATACTGCTCAGCTGCTAGTGAAATACCAATTGAATTCCAGGTTACGAAACTGTTGTTCAACACTGCAACACTGTAATGTCTAGGGAATGCTGAGTGGAGTCTATCTCAACCGGCTCAATCTGGATATGTACCAACAGGCTGTAATATTTGTATATTACGAATTCTGCACGTATTTGTATGTGACAGAGATAAGGAGCGCTCACTACATATCGTCTCAATACGGGATATAGTCTTAAACACTCGGATTATGTAACGCGTCACTGCTGTGTGGTTTCTTGTTTTTCACAAGACACAGACGGATGATACGACTACCAGTTTGAAGAATCCGTACACACCGCTTGCCACCTATATGAATCGGCTGCTTGTCCAATTAACCAGTCCGTTCACACATATTTATATTTGGGTTTTAAGTAACGAAACCCAAACGGTAGTTCCTTTGTTTTATTATAAAAGGTTACATATATAATTCCCGAGTGTATATCAACCGTAAGTCTCACTGTCTAGGAGTGAATGAGAAAGGGACGGCGTTTATGTATGATAAACGTTTGGTCACATCCTTTCGATATGAGTTGGGGTGAGCTACTGAAGCTTAGGGGCATCGCAGTGCGTGCTTACAGAAATGCTGAGCTATGGGTCTCGCCCTCTTGGGTAAGTTGCCCGTGTACGTGTCAATCTCATGTCTTACTCATAGACAGTGGTGAATCTGAATATAATATCAGATGTATTGACCCATTTATATAATACGTTCTGTTGATGAGACAGGGGC
>NW_024736223.1:0-16070 GCF_018991925.1 Homarus americanus
AAGTAGTGAATCAGAAGCAGACAATCCGCGACCAACAACAATAGAAGTGATAGACAATTTTCAAGAAGTGATTAGTAAGAAAGAAAAGAAGAGGAGGCGAGAGGAGGCGAAGAAAAGTGATGAGATCATGAATGATAGGAAGAAAAGGACGACACACACAGAAGGAAGCAGAAAGAATTCAACTGGGAATAAAATACAGCAGGTCTTGACTGAATCCAACACCCTTCAAGAGTCAGACCCCAGTGATTATGACAGTGACGGTAATGTTTCTATGGGAAACACTAGCCACAGTGGAAGCAGCAATGCCATGTACCCTATCACCCTGCCCTCTGCCAAACAAACAAGTAAGCTGAATCTCCACTTTCCCAAGGACTCATTAAAATCTGTCGAGGATCGGTTTAATTGGATGATGAAGTACTGCAGACAGCATGGTCCCAACATTCAATTCCGACAAGGTAAGAACCGGAACTTTATCAAGTGTCAGACTCCTGAAGTCTATAAAACCCTTAGTACTGTTGGCTTTGGCGGGGTTGTCCTAGTGGCCCCTCCAGCAGACGCTGATGAATGTTGCCACATCCTAGTGAAACGATTCCCCCTATACGCTGGCATCGAAGATGCACGTGACTTTAATTCTAATATACTCAGTATACGTCAACATTACGGGGGACACACTCCACAAGCTGCTGTTATTGTCAAGTGGAAGGGAAGGGTATGTCCAACCACTGTGGAAGCCCATCCAATCCTTCCACCACTTTATGCAGAGCCCTATCATCCTGGGCCTGCATTTTGTGTTATCTGCTCTCATTGGGGTCACACCTTCACTGCCTGCTGCCGACGTGATCGTCCTAGATGTCGCTTCTGCTCACGTAACCACAACTCCGCCGCCTGTGCCCAGAAAATCAAAGACCACCTTAATAGGGGTGGTGTGGGCTATGTAGTTGAGCCCAGGTGCTGTAACTGTGGCGGCCAGCACAATGCTGACTCACGGCAGTGCCCCAGTTGCCCTTCTGTCCCAGGGGAGAGGCCTCCCCAAGGGCTGCATCTACCACAACGCCCCCCTCAGTCTACTGGGTCACCTGCCCCTGCCTGGCTTCACCAGGCTGCACCACAACAGCACCTACCATTCCCTAACTCAACCACTACTGAGCCTCCTCCCCGTCTCTACTCTGACGCTATCAAGCCTCGTGTTCCCACCAGTTCCCCCCCACAACCCCGTCGCTACTCTGACGCAGTCAAGCCTTGTGCCGCCACCAGTGCCCCCCCACAACCCCATCTCTACCCTGACGCTGTCAAGCCTTGTGCCGCCACCAGTGCCCCCCCACAGCCCCGTCTCTACCCTGACGCTGTCAAGCCTTGTGCCGCCACCAGTGCCCCCCCACAACCCCGTCTCTACCCTGACACTGTCAAGCCTTGTGCCACCACCAGTGCCCCCCCACAACCCGTCTCCAGTGACATGACACAGATCATGTCCCTCTTCCAAAAATTTACCAGTCATGTTGAGAAACTCTTGGTTACACTCTGTACCGCTATCTCCGACCTACACCGCCAACTCCTGCCCTTTGCTGCCACCCAGTCACTCCCCTCTTTTGGTTTGACACAAGCTGGTAGTCCCCCTGTGAGCCCCCCCTGCTCACAGGTTGTGTGTACTGGGGCCCCCGAGCCAAGCCCTGCCTCATCTTTACGTCACGTGGTGCCTCAACCTGTCTACCCACCTCAAGCGGCGCCTGCTCCTGTGTCTGTGCTGTCTCCACCAGGGCTACCTATTGGACCTGAGGACTCCATCCCCGGCTACCCATACTCCACCGACATGCCGGCACCTAAGGCCCATCCGTCCACGTCAGGGGTAATCAGTCTAATACACCACAATGGATAGCAACGCTACAGGACTGCAGGTACTCACCTGGAACATAAACGGCTTGCAAAGCAAGTTTAGTGCCCTCAAAACCTACGTCTACACTGAAGACGTCGACGTGCTGTGCCTCCAAGAAACGCGGTGTGCTGCTGGTACCTATGTGCTCAGTGGCTACACATGTGTTGAGAGCCCATCCACTCCTGTTCTCCGCATCGACGGACTACCACGAAGCCATGCACGTGGACTACGGATCTACGTCAAGAAGGATGTCCCCTACCAACCTCTCGACGTCCCCCTTGATGACGACACCACCGACGCACATGCCATCACAATCACACTAAAAGGTATGTCCCTCAATATTGTCAATGTCTATGTGCCTCCCTCCACCCCTACTGTACCTGTTCTACCACACCATATCACCTCCACCCCCACCCTCCTTGTGGGGGACCTCAATGCCCGTCACCCTAATCTCGGCTCCCAGGGGCCCCACTCAAACTCCCGGGGTAACTCCTGGCTCCCCTACCAACATACCACTGATGACCCAGTACGTCTTCTCTGCCCTCCATCACCCACCCACATCGGGGGAGGGAAACTTGACTACATAGCTCTCTACTCTGACCCTCACCGCCCACACTCCACCCGCATCCTCCACTCCCCCCACAGTGACCATTTCCCTATCCACACTACCCTCCAGTATGTGAGAATACCCGCTCCACCCAAGGGCCCTAGGCTCAGGCTACCCCCTGCCAACATACCTGCCTTCATCACTTCCATTGCTGAATGGTTTCAGGGTTACACTGTCACTACCGCAGACCAACTCTACCTTGATCTGTCCAAACAATGCACTGACCTCCTCCGCCCTGTCCCAAAACACCGCCGCCCTAACCGCCAGCCCAGGAGTCAGTGGAACGTTAACCGTGACCCTCATGTTAAGTCTATCCGAGTATGGCACCGAACAGCAGTCGACCAGTGGAAGAAATCTCCCAGCTCCCCTGACTCTCTACGCTTCCTGATGCGCACAAATAAAGAGCTCCAATCTGCCATCACTCTCGCACGAGAGAAGCAGTGGTTTGATTTTGCTTCTTCTATTGACCAGTCTACATCTATAGGTGATATATGGCGCACCATTAACCGTGCCCGGGGCACCAACGCTAGACCCGCGCTCCACCCCAGACCAGCTGCCCGAGCTGAGGCGCTCTCCCAGACGTGGTAGGAGGCCGCCTCCATTGATGCGCTACCACCCGCTGTACGAGACCTCACCCTCGCACTGCAACCACAACGCCAACAGCGCATCTTCGAGTACCAAGACCTATTTGCAGACACTGACGTGCCTTTCACACAGTGTGAACTACTAAATGCTGTTAAGCGTGGTCGGTCCACTGCCCCAGGCGATGACGGCGTCACATATGATGTGTTAAATGCCCTTATTGCCACCCCTGGTAACCCCCTCCTCTGTCTATTTAACCTCTCTTTTGATACTGGTCAGCTGCCTCACTCATGGAAGACTGCCACCACCATCCCAGTCCCTAAACCAGGCAGACAAGATGAATATCGTCCAATATCCCTCATCTCCTGCTTCTCAAAGATGATGGAGCGCATGATACTCCACCGCCTCCACTGGAAAATTGAAGCCCACCTGCACCCTGACCTCTATGGTTTTCGCCCCGGAAAGAGTACTGCTCACTGCATCGCTCACTACATGGCAAACACCTCCGCCAAAACCTCCCTCTTCATCGACTTCAAGGGTGCTTTTGATAAAGCCAACAGTGAAGTGATCCTTGAGGGCCTCACTCACATGGATGTGAAGGGCAAACTCCTCACGTGGATTGCTGACTACCTCTCCCATCGACAGGCCCGTGTCCGTTTTCAGGGCCACTACTCTAAGATCAGGGACGTTGATCTTGGCACGCCTCAGGGAGGTGTACTCAGTCCTACACTCTTCAATGTTCTCATGAACTCCATCTGCCGTCTCAACGTCATCTTTGCTGAGCGAGCCCTAGACGGTCACATCATAAGCTACGCTGATGATATTCTCCTCCAAATTACTACAGTGCAACATGAACAACCTATACTCTCCACGTTCGCCCGGACCTGTCAAACACTCGGGCTAGTCATCTCACACACTAAAACCAAGTTCATCTCACGCTTCCGGCGTCAGACACCACTGATTCTGCAAGGACAAGACATCGATCAAGTACGCACCTACAGGTACCTTGGTCTGCCTGTGCGAGCCACTACCAGAGCCACGACCTCCGCTGTCACCGCCCACGTCATCTCCCAGTGCCGCCAACGAACGAGGCCTCTCCAGTCCCTCACTCACGGCCTCAAAGGAGCCTCTGTCAGGGTCCTACGTCTCATGTACATTTCCATCGTCAGAGCTGTCATAGATTATGCCTCTCCTGTCCTTGCAGTTGCCTCCCAGCGCGAGAAACAAAGCATAGAGAAAATCCAAAACAGAGCGATGAGACTCATCCTCGGCTGCCCTATGACCACCAGAATAGAAGTCATGCAGCGCGAACTAATCCTGCTTCCCGTCTGCGATCGAATTACTGCTCTCAATGCCATCCTTGGTGATAAACTTCTTCGCAGTGAGCAACCGACTCCCCTGTCGCGCTCACTGAACTCCCATCTTAACACCCTCCTGTGCCGGCCTGTCCCCATTACGTTCCCCTCTCCCTCTCAACTCTGGCCCGTCCACACTGCTGCTGACATCCTGCGTTATCACCTCTACACCCCCTCGACCTCTCTCCCTCCCGAGTACACTCATCCGCCTCTACCGCCGTGGACCTCCCCGTGTGTTGATGTTGTCGTCCACACCTTCCCTGGTCGTAAATCCACCCAACTGAGGTATATGCTCAAACTTAACTGCCTTGAGCAGATTAATGATGTCGCTTCCTCTCTAAAGACCTCCCACCCTCGTCTACTGTTATGGGTCTGTTACCACGCTGGGCAGCGCTGGGGCAGCTGTGTGGATTCCTGAGCGCCAGGCCTGCAGGAAAATCAGGGTCCACGACTGGGCCTCCTCCACTGATGCTGAAAGCATAGCCATCCTCGCGGGCATTCATGAGGGGGCGACCTATGCTCGCACTGAACGCCGGAACCTCCTTATAATCAGTGACAGCACTTCTGCGCTAGCGAGGCTCAAATTACCCTCCCCCTCCTCCCCTGCTGCCCAACACACCCTAGCCGCCGTTGCCGGGCTAGAACAAACTGATGACATCCGTGTCAAGTTTCTTTGGATCCCGTCACATATAGGAATAACTGCCTGTGACACTGTTGATCGGCTTGCCAAAGAAGCTACCAAGAAGAAGATACTGAAGCCACTCTCGCCCTCTCCCTGAATCATCTCAAATCTCGCATACACGCCACACAACGAGAGGCATTCAACGAAAATTGGACACACCTGAAACAACGGGGTAGCGTCACACTATGCCACTATGACGCTGTAACCGGTGACGACAACCGCCACTACAAAGAATATCAATCCCTGACTCGATCTCAACAGCTTATATACATGAGACTGCGCCTAGGGTACAGGTACCTATGGGAGTACATTGGCAACCCTGAGCCTCACCGCACTGTTTGTAAACTTTGTGGCCAACCCGACTCTCACACCCTCTCTCACTACATCCTCACTTGCCCTATGACCTCCTCCTATAGGTCCCCAGCCGTTACCAACACTTCTTCCCTCCCAGACCAGATATCCCTCCTCCTAGTCACAGGCCTGGCATTTGACATTATTAGGGACCTGCCACTCTTTGCCATAAACAGATAAAATGTACCGGGAACTTTCCCCCCACACACTCATCATTCTCTCACTTTATGTAACTTGACAGAACCTATGACCCTTCAGGCTTTTACGCCCTTAATGTACGAGTCATAAAGGCAAGTATGAACTTTTCATACTTCCCTGTTGGGCGCTGTAAATGCTTCTGCGCTTCACCTTGCACAGGATGTAAGGGGGTGCCCAATAAACTAGCCCCCTCGGGGGCAAATCTGAATCTGAATACATTAATCTTACATTCGACACTTTATCATTGAAATAATCCTATCCGACGAACCTATGGGTGTGAAGATATCTCTCGAACGTGTTCATGTGTGTAGAACTATGTAATTTAAATACCTATTTATACAGAGTAGTACGTCTGTATAGAAAATGTGATCCTTCAAAAGTTCTGAGTGGAGTGGTGGGTGGAGTGTGGGCGGGGCCTCTTCCTAGGATGCGTGCGCTGCTGCTGGTTTCCTTGGCAACGAGAAGACGCTTCTGCTTTGGTGAGAGAGGAGTCCACTTGAATTAGGTGAGTTCCTCCTCCGGCGATCAGAAAACTGCTGATGATTGGATATCACACTGTTATTTGCTGGTTCGCTGGCGAGACTGCCGTATGCCAAGTCTTCACAGTCCACGTATATATGGAGATCTGTATGATGACACCGTAATTCGTAATTCGCGCTGACGACACAACAATACTGCCCAGCTGTTAGTGAAATACCAATTGAAGACCAGGCTACGAAACTGTTTTTCAACACTGCAACACTGTAATGTCTAGGGAATGCTGAGTGGAGTCTATCTCAACCGGCTCAATCTGGATATGTACCAACAGGCTGTAATATATGTAGATTGCGAATTCTGCACGTATTTGTATGTGACAGAGATAAGGAGCGCTCACTACATATCGTCTCAATACGGGATATAGTTTTAAACACTCGGATTATGTAACGCATCACTGCTGTGTGGGTTCTTGTTTTTCACAAAACACAGACGGATGATACGACTACCAGTTTGAAGAATCCGTACACACCGCTGCCACCTATATGAATCGGCTGCTTGTCCAATTAACCAGTCCGTTCACACATATTTATATTTGGGTTTTAAGTAACGAGACCCAAACGGTAGTTCCTATGTTTTATTATAAAAGGTTGTATATATAATTCCTGAGTGTATATCAACCGTAAGTCTCACTGTCTAGGAGTGAATGAGAAAGGGACGGCGTTTATGTATGATAAACGTAAGGTCACTTCCTTACGTATGAGTTGAGGTGAGCTATGAAGCTTATAGTGCGTGCTTACAGAAATGCTGAGCTATGTCTCGCCCTCTTGGGTAAGTTGCCCTCTCACGTGTCCATATCATAGACAGTGGAAAGTTACAGGGTGGTGAATCTGAATAGAATATCAGATGTATTGACCCATTTATATAATATGTTCTGTTAATGAGACAGGGGCCTATTACAAGTACTTCAGAGTGTGTCTTGTTGCAGTGGTTCACAGTGTTTTATTATAGTGGTTCAGAGTGTGTCCTGTAGCAGTACTTGACAGTGTGTCTTGTTGCAGTACTTCAGAGTGTGTCTTGTTGCAGTACTTGACAGTGTGTCTTGTTGCAGTACTTCAGAGTGTGTCTTGATACAGTAGTGTCTTATTCAGTACTTCAGAGTGTGTTTTCTTGCAGTACTTGACAGTGTGTCATGTTGCAGTACTTCAGAGTGTGTCTTGGTGCAGTGGTTTACAGTGTGTCTTGCTGCAGTACTTCAGAGTGTGTCTTGATGCAGTGGTTCACGGTGTGTCTTGTTGCAGTACTTCAGAGTGTGTCTTGTTGCAGTACTTGACAGTGTGTCTTGTTGTAGTGGTTCAGAGTGTGTCCTGTTGCAGTACTTGACAGTGTGTCTTGTTGCAGTACTTCAGAGTGTGTCTTGATACAGTAGTTTGAGTGTGTCTTATTCAGTACTTCAGAGTGTGTTTTCTTGCAGTACTTGACAGTGTGTCATGTTGCAGTACTTCAGAGTGTGTCTTGGTGCAGTGGTTTACAGTGTGTCTTGCTGCAGTACTTCAGAGTGTGTCTTGATGCAGTGGTTCACGGTGTGTCTTGTTGCAGTACTTCAGAGTGTGTCTTGTTGCAGTACTTGACAGTGTGTCTTGTAGTAGTGGTTCAGAGTGTGTCCTGTTGCACTACTTGACAGTGTGTCTTGTTGCAGTACTTCAGAGTGTGTCTTGATGCAGTGTTCACGGTGTGTCTTGTTGCAGTACTTCAGAGTGTGACTTGATGCAGTGGTTCACGGTGTGTCTTGTTGCAGTACTTCAGAGTGTGTCTTGATGCAGCGGTTCACAGTGTATCTTCTTGCAGTACTTAAGAGTGTGTCTTGATGCAGTACTTCAGAGTGTGTCTTGATGCAGTGGTTCACAGTGTGTCTAGATGCAGTACTTCAGAGTGTGTCTTGTTGCAGTACTTGACAGTGTGTCTTGTTGTAGTGGTTCAGAGTGTGTCCTGTTGCAGTACTTGACAGTGTGTCTTGTTGCAGTACTTCAGAGTGTGTCTTGTTGCAGTACTTCACAGTGTGTCTTATTACAGTGGTTCACAGTGTGTCTTGTTGTAGTGGTTCACAGTGTGTCTTGTTACAGTACTTCAGAGTATGTCTTGTTGCAGTACTTCACAGTGTTTGTTGTTGCAGTACTTCAGAGTGTGTCTTGATGCAGTGGTTCACAGTGTCTTATTACAGTGGTTCAGAGTGTGTCCTGTTGCATTACTTGACAGTGTGTCTTGTTGCTCTACATCAGTTGGCAGTTAGCAGAAAATCGTCAAACAAATCGTAAAGCCACTGTTACGAACCACGCCATCTATTGTCATGATCTACCTACCCAGCACCACGAGCAACGCCATCTAGGGACGAAACCCGATTATGACTAGTCTTAGTTACCACTCCGGGGTTTCCCTTCTCCATATCCTGGTTGTTGCGTCACCTCCTCCAAGTCTTCCTCATCAGCTAAGGATCGAGGAGCGTTCAGTTCACTCTGGGAAGTGACCACACTAGGATCACCTATCCTGGAAACCTACGGCACAGTGACTACCTACCATCTTCTTCAATACTCAGCCTTACTCGTCAGACATCTCAGCTCCGCACTTAAGTATTTGTTATCCTATATTGCCTCCCCACCTCCACTTGCTTCAAATTATTGTATGTTGTATAAATATGTATATACTGTTAAGTCAATGTTGCATATGTTTAGGTTGTATGTATATTATGTATGCTGTATTATATATTATGTATGTATATTATGTATGTGCTCCATTTATATATATTATTTATTCAGCCTAGCTAGCAGCGTGTGGCAATGTAATTACCATGTCCCACATGCTTAATTAATGTGCCTGGCGACATATGGAAGCTGTTAGTGTGTCACTTGCCATACGTCGCCTATAGAGCAGTTGACCAGCAGACAGGTAAATCGAACCTACAAAATTATACAGGTGTTTGTGTTCGCTCCTGTATATTGAACTTATTACCCAGAACACGAACATGGCGCAGTGAACCGGTTTTACTGGATAATTACGAGTGACAGTGCAAACTTTGTGGGAAAGCCGGCTTATGGACTCCTTCCCTGTGTCAACCAACCGCCGCCCGCCACCCCTCCTCGAAGAATTTAGCAACCTTGAGCAGTGTCAGTGACAGTGATTTTCTGTGAAGTGATTAGTGCATTGTGTGTTTCGTGCCATTCATGTGTGACCTTGTTCTAAAGGATTCCCAAGGTACACGGCATGTTCTGGGCATTTGTAAGGAGTAGACTTGAGTACACCTCCCCTCGCGAAGCCTGGAGGGTAACTGCCCTAGTCGTCGTCTCCACCCCCCCTCACAGCGTCGTCTCCACACCCCTTCACAGCTCGAGGAGACTGCTCTCACTGCCTGGGACACACACACACATACACACACACACACACGTACACACACACTGACCGCGGTGATTCCCTTATATATGTTTTATATATATAATCTACTTATCTGTGTATTTAATTAATTTTTTGTCTGAGATCTTGTTGATACGACGGGCTGACCGGTCAACACTGATTTAAGACACAGTACACAGATGAAGTAGTTATGTCTCGTGCCTTACGTAGCCGTGGAGCCAGCGCCTGGATGAGTCAGTCGGATGATAATTCCGCAGAGATGGATGACCAGGCTGACCATGACGCTCCAGCTCCAACAACATCGCGCAGCCCTTCACCTCGATATTCAGCGTTGTCTCCAGAGATAATTGCTTTAATGAAGTTTCTGAGAGATGAAAGGCGCGAGGATGAAGCTAACAGACGTGTGGCGGATGAACAAAGAAGGCAAGCAGAGGCAGAGAGAGACCACCAACGGAGATTGGAAGACAGTGCACGGTTTGAAGCTTTGATATCTCGCCTCACTGTTAACCAAGCCCCTGGCTCTAACACTGCCTCGGTACTGAATGGTTCAGATACCTCATCAATGCTCTCTTCACGGCCCACCTAAAGCAGCTGCTCAAACACCGCCCATCTTGAAGCCTGATGTGACTTTCCAGACTTTTCGTGAATGGCGGCGACAGTGGACTGATTATGCTACAATGGTGGATCTCCAGAGTTTGTCACAGCCTAAACAACTCATCCAGCTGCGTATGTGCCTGTCCTTGGAAATTCAGCGTGTCTTAGAACATACGTTGCAGGTACCCCCAACCTCTTCGCTGTCTGTAGAGGAGGTACTGGACATTCTACAACGGCACATCAAAGGACAGCAGAATGAAGCTCTGCGCAGGAGGGAATTGTTTAGCTGCAGACAGATGGAGGGTGAGACTTTTGACGCCTTTTATGTACGTCTTAAGAGAGCCTCGGAAGAGGTAGATATATGTCTAGGCCACTACCAGCAGTGCGAGGAGACCTAGTTGAAGCAGGTGATCCTGATGGGTGTTAAGGACGAGGAGCTTGTCCAACGCCTCACCTCCCTCGACTCTTCCTCTTCTCTTCAGGATGTGTTGACTATATGTCGCTCCTATGAAGCTGCCAGGTGTGCCACCTCTGCCATCCGAGCTCCCCCTACAGTTGTACGCGCTGTGTCCCGGTACAAGAAGGACAAGAAGTCTGCTCCTACGCCTTCGCCCACCACGTCCACGCCCGGTTCATTTTGTAACAACTGTGGTAAGCAGCACGGAACACAGGTGTGTCCAGCTGCTGAGTCTACCTGCAACAGTTGTGACCGTAAGGGCCACTGGTCACTCACAGTACGGTGCCCAGCTAAGTACGTCCAGTGCAATGTGTGCGGTCGTCTGGGCCACTATGACAAGTGTTGCCCTACCCACAAACCCAGGGGACAGCGTCGGCGGAAGCTTCAGCGCCCTTCTACCAGTGAGGGCCGCCCACAGTCGCCAAATCAGAGGCATGACGACCCTGGACAAAGCCCGACCCAAATTAGGAGGGTGTACTCCTCGCGTCCCAGGACCAAAGTCCCCCAGTACATCAGTGTCATCGTGACCTACGGCAGTGTGTCATCCCGTCTTCAGATGTGGCCCGACACCGGCGCTGAGGTTACAGTCATCGGTCCCCAGCATTTGCAATGCTTGGGGCTCTCTCCAAGCGATCTAGGACCGCCTCTCAAGGACCTCTGCTTCACGGCAGATGGTTCACAGATGGCCCCAGCCCTAGGTTCACTCTATACACATGTCACCTTTGGCAACAGGTCGTGTCAAGCCTGGATTGACGTGCATAATGGTGTCCCGACTCCTTTGCTGTCCTACAGACATTGCCAAGAGTTGGCCATCATCTCCCAGGACTTCCCAACACCGATTCTCGAGGTAAAATACGCCAACAGGGTGCACGAAGGGAGCAGCAACTACCCTGCTGCCGCCCTACCCCGACCTCTGGCCAGTGACACCTCTCCTTCGGTAGTTGTCCCTGCTGCTTCAAGTCTCCACGCCTTGGCTCGCCTCCACGACAGTCACTGTGGAGCCGAGGCCACCAAACGGCGTGCAAGACAGACTGTATTCCGGCCTGGCATCGACCCCGACATCTCCAATGCTGTCCAGGTGTGTAAGCCCCGCCACGTACTACAACCTAGCCAGCAGCAGGAACCCTTCATGAGTGACGACAACCCCACCCGCCCCTTTGAGTCTGTGTCGGCCGACTTTTTCTCTGTGTCAGGAAAGTCCTTCCTTGTTATCGTCGACCGTCTCTCTGGTTGGCCGGTTGTCATCAAGTGCGGTAATGACACGACGTCTGCCGCCACCATCAGCAAGTTCCGCCACTACTTCCGTGACGTGGGCGTTCCTGTGCGCCTGCGAACCGACGGAGGGCCCCAGTTCACAAGCCGGGACTTTGCTGTGTTCCTCGACCGATGGGGAGTCCGGCATGTGTTGTCATCGCCCCATTACCCGCAGTCCAACGGCCACGCTGAGGCTGCTGTCAAATTCCTGAAGCACCTCATCCTTAAGGTGGCCCCTTCTGGGAATATTGACTGCGAGGCCTTCGACCCGGGTCTTCTTGAACTCCGCAACACACCTAACTACACCGGACGCTCCCCTGCCCAGGTTTTGTATGGACGCCCCCTTCGTTCTTGTGTCCCTGCTCACCCTCAATCCTTTTCCAAGGAGTGGCAAGCCAAGACAAAGGATTGTGATCGCCGAGCCGCCGAACGTGTTCAAGACGTCGTCGCCCGCTACAACGACCACGCCCTTTCTCTCCCCAGGTTGAGTGTCGGCACCCAAGTCCGTGTTCAGGACCCGACCTCCCTACGTTGGGACAAAGTAGGCGTAGTCATGGGTCTCGGTAGGTCACGGGACTACCAGGTGCGGTTACCCAGTGGTCGTGTGTGGTGGAGGAACCGCCGTTTTCTCCGCCCTGTAACAATGCCTTCTGCTGACCCCGCCACCAGTTTTGAGTCCCATACCCTTCCCAGTGATCTAGTCCCTCGACGCTCAGAACGGATCCAAAAGAAAAGGTCCGCTCAAGATTTTGCTATGAGCGTATAGGGGGGAGGGAGGTGTATGTATATTATGTATGCTGTATTATATATTATGTATGTATATTATGTATGTGCTCCATTTATATATATTATTTATTCAGCCTAGCTAGCAGCGTGTGGCAATGTAATTACCATGTCCCACATGCTTAATTAATGTGCCTGGCGACATATGGAAGCTGTTAATGTGTCACTTGCCATACGTCGCCTATAGAGCAGTTGACCAGCAGACAGGTTGAAGAGCGCTACTCCCCTTGTGTACTTATCTCTTATCCAGTAAATTGAACCTACAAAATTATACAGGTGTTTGTGTTCGCTCCTGTATATTGAACTTATTACCCAGAACACGAACATAGGTTAAGTATGGTTAAGGGTAAATTATAGAAAGCTGAATATATTGTTAAGGAATTTATGGTACTTTATCATACACAACAAAAACTCGCATCCTTTGTCTACCCTTTTATAGTCCGATTGTCTTTGTTTGTTTAAGTTTTTTATTGTTGTTGCCTGTTGGGATCTGGGTAGACTTTTAACTATATTCTAAATCCCCAACTCGTAACAAATGGCGACCGTGACAGGATCCGACCTTAAGTGCCATATTTCTTTCCCCCTTGTTACTCCTTGTTAATTTTTCCTCCCAGTCACTTCTGTTCACAATTGCTTTACGGTGGTTTAAAGTTCCTTCATATGTGTGTGCATATATTGGTATTATCGTACAGTAAGAGTGACAGACGTAGGATATTAGGTTCCAAGTGTCATAAGGCTTACCTGTTATTACACGTGGCAGTCGTGTAGTAAATCTTATCGAGTGTAGGGAAGAATCCGGATCTGTTTAATGCCGTACCCTCGCTCCAGAGTAGGCTGTTCCATAGTCACTAGTTTAGGGTGAAGTGATATCTTGGGACGCCCCGCTCTACCAGGACCCCATAATTATAAAGCCTCAATTATTGTTCTTCTCATTATCTCATTCGGGGTCAATAATAAAGTAACTCAAGGGTTGTTTATCCGGATCTTTATATCAATGCCGTAATACGCCCTTCCTGTTTCAAGTATCTTTCCAAGTCTCTTATCCTTATTTAAGGATCTTATCAGAAGAACAATATTCATAAGTGTAATTTCCCTAGGTATAACTTGGGTAGTTTCCGGGACTTTCTGGTTATCCACTGCCGTGATATTTTCTAGGGTAATCCACTTATCTTATCTTTTGGCCATTAGTTAATTTATCTAGTTTTTCTTAACAATGGCCACCTCAGGTTTTGATCTCCAGGGTTTTATTGAAAATCCTTCCGTAGCTAAATTACGTGTTAATATCCTGAAGAAAGAATGGAAAGAAATAGCCAACTATTACAATATCCCATATTCACAGCAAATGACCAAGGAAATGTAAAAAAATCAGGTAATTGAAATGTTGGTTCAACAAGAAGTTTTAAAAGAATCCGCTGTTGACCGATTAACGCCCATGTCCAAGAAACTTCAACCACTATCCACCACCCCTCCTCACTCAGAAGTTGCTTCAGGTCTGGCTAGCCCTCAAGAAAACACACAAAGAGTAGACGCCTTAGAACTAGAACGAGCTAGGTTCGAGTTCCAAATCAAAATGAAAGAACTCGAGTTGGAACAGGCCAAGTTGGAGCAGGAGGAAAAGTTGGAACAGGCCAAGTTGGAGCAGGAGGAATAGTTGGAACAGGTCAAGTTGGAGCATGAGGAAAAGTTGGAACAGGCCAAGTTGGAGCAGGAGGTTAGACTGAAAGAACTACAGGTGAAAGAGACAGAAGTCACCTTAACATCGGAGTTTAAATCAAAAGAAGTGGCATTAAAAGAGAGACTAGCTGCTTTTAACCCTGCTAATGCTTCTTCCCTTGTTCCCT
The DNA here is from genome assembly GCF_018991925.1 of Homarus americanus. Taxonomy (NCBI): domain Eukaryota; kingdom Metazoa; phylum Arthropoda; class Malacostraca; order Decapoda; family Nephropidae; genus Homarus; species Homarus americanus. Next base: position 14,454 of record NW_024736223.1, read on the forward strand.
AGTTTGATGAATCTGATATTGACGGGTCATTTAGGACTTTTGAGAAAATAGCCAGGAAGAATGAGTGGCCTAAGGACCAGTGGGTGTGGGTGTTAGTTCCTAAATTATGTGGTAAGGCTCGTAGAGTTTATAACTGTTTAGACCAGACTGATGATTATGATAACGTAAAAACGAATATCCTCACCTCTTATGCTATCACGCCAGATAGATACCGGCAGAAGTTTCGTAAACTAACCAAACCGTTTTCACACACCTTTGTTGAGTTTGCTCAAGAAAAGCTTAGGTTTTTCAAGAAGTGTTTAGAGGCTACAGAGACCTCCACATTTCAGGATTTGTTAAACTTGGTAGTCCTGGAGGAGTGGAAGAGCAAGATACCATTTCACATCTTGAAGCATGTGGAGGAGCGTGGAGAGGTTAATTTAGGGCGTACGGCTGAGCTGGCTGATGCGTACGCCTTGCTGGTGGAGTCACTGTGCCGGAGGGAACGTGGTACTTTCCGGCATGTTAGGTCCTCCTCTGATGATAACCTTGGGGACGTGAGTGGTAGGTCGAAAGGTCCCACACCTACCCCCCCCTGATGCAACCAAGTTTTATTGTTCTTACTGTAAAAAACCAGGCCATACGATCCAGTCTTGTAAACACCCAAAGTGTCGAACTTCTAAAAGTAGTTCCCTGGATCCCAAATTCAAACCAATAGCAACCACCAATGTGGAAAGGCCCCATCAGGATCTCTTCTCTTCATTCACCTATGAGGGAAAAATTTCAATCATAGAGGGGTCTAGTTCTTTCCCTATTCGTATACTACGTGATACGGGCGCAGCACAATCTATCCTCCTGTTTAACGTCATTCCTGATATATCTACAGCATTTACTAATGAGAGTGTTCTAATTTCAGATCTCTCATCCCATTCTTCCTATCCCTTAGCTAAAGTGCACCTCCAATGTCCCTTGATTACTGGGGAAGTGCAAGTAGCCATTTGGAAAGATCCAATGCCTGTGAGCGGCATACATTTATTATTGGGTAATGACTTGGTAAGAGATCTAGTGGTTCCCAACATAAAGACAGTCGACTCTCCCTTACCTGTCAACTCCACCACTGACCTTGAAGAAACTACTCCTCACCTTTTCCCATCTTGTGCTGTCACCCGGTCACAGAGTGTGCGAAATGGGCCCTCTTCATCTAAAACCACCTCCAATATTTTCCTACCCACAGAAGATCTGTACAATAAGACCACTAGTAAGGATGAGCTCATTAAAGCCCAACAATCTGATCCATCTTTGAATAAACTTCATCATGCAGCCGTTGAGGGTAAAGATTTTAACACCCTTCCCTGTTTTTATTATCAGGAAGGGGTTTTGATAAGGGCCTATAGACCCCCTGAGCTTACCCATCTAGACACGTGGTCTGAAATACATCAAGAGGTAATTCCTTCCTCAGTCAGACCAGCATTAATTGCCCTTGCCCATGATGGTATTTCAGGACATTTGGGAATCCTGAAAACATATAAAAAGCACCTGCAACACTATTACTGGCCTGGACTTAGGAAGGATGTGTCAAAGTACCTAAAATCTTGTCATATTTGTCAAATGGTAGGAAAACCAAATGAAAGTATACCA
>NW_024736225.1:0-18205 GCF_018991925.1 Homarus americanus
TGACCCCCTTGCGCTTCCGTTCAGTTACGTATTGCTCTCTCTCTCCAAAGCTGTCCCTGTCCCACTGTCACACCAACTTTCTCCTCCTTCTCCTCCTTTCTCCCTCCTTCCCTCACCGCCCCCCCCCTCTCTCTCATTACACTTGTTCCTCACTCATCAACACACACATCATGTCGACACCATTGTTTGACCCCTACCGCTGAAGAGGAATCTCTCTCTCTCTCTCTCTCTCTCTCTCTCTCTCTCTCTCTCTCTCTCTCTCTCTCTCTCTCTCTCTCTCTCTCTCTCTCTCTCTCTCTCTCTCTCTCCTCTCTCTCTCTCTCTCTCTCTCTCTCTCACACACACACACACACACACACAGTAATTATCTCCAAACTGTCTAAATTCCTGGCTGACTCATTGGTCGGAAAGGAAGAGGGAGGGAGGAGATTGGAGTTCAACACCAAGTAAAGGTAGAGGGCTGAGCACTACGTACCTGCCCAACCTTCACCTTGTAATTATCCAACAGCAATGCTGCCGGCACCCCCACAACCAAGCAATAACAACAACAACAATAATAGGGCCCACACTACAACGGGCTACAACTCCACAACAAACAACAATAACCAGACTACAACAACGTAGCCTTGCATATCCTGACCATCAATATACCTGCCTCTTGAGTATACCTGACCATCAATACTTGCTCTTGGTATATCTGACCATCAATATACCTGGCTCTTGGTATATCTGACCATCAATATACCTGGCTCTTGGTATATCTGACCATCAATATACCTGGTTCTTGGTATATCTGACCATCAATATACCTGACTCTTGGTATACCTGACCATCAATATACCTGGCTCTTGGTATATCTGACCATCAATATACCTGGCTCTTGTATATCTGACCATCAATATACCTGGCTCTTGGTATATCTGACCATCAATATACCTGGCTCTTGGTATATCTGACCATCAATATACCTGGCTCTTGGTATATCTGACCATCAATATACCTGGCTCTTGGTATATCTGACCATCAATATACCTGGCTCTTGGTATATCGACCATCAATATACCTGGCTCTTGTATATCTGACCATCAATATACCTGGCTCTTGGTATATCTGACCATCAATATACTGGCTCTTGGTATATCTGACCATCACAATATACCTGGCTCTTGGTATATCCCACCATCAATATACCTGGCTCTGGTATATCTGACCATCAATATACCTGGCTCTGGTATCTGACCATCAATATACCTGGCTCTTGGTATATCTGACCATCAATATACCTGGCTCTTGGTATATCTGACCATCAATATACCTGGCTCTTGCATATCCTGACCATCAATAACCCCGGCTCTTGGCATATCTGACCATCAATATACCTGGCTCTTGGTATCTGACCATCAACATACCTGGCTCTTGGTATATCTGACCATCAATATACCTGGCTCTTGGTATATCTGACCATCCAATACCTGTCTCTTGGTATATCTGACCATCAATATACCTGGCTCTTGGTATATCTGACCATCCAATCACCTGGCTCTTGGTATACCTGACCATCAATATACCAGGCTCTGGTATATCTGACCAGCAATATACCTGGCTCTCCTAGTTATCTTTCCTATAATTACACAAAGTTGTCGCTAATTAGTAGAAAAAAATGCCATAGTTATGATACCAGAGTCAGTGGCCCTACCAAGTGGCTCCACTTATACCCCCACCTTACAGAACCCACCTTACAGCACCCACTTGTAGCCTGTACCTACAAGAGCCCCCAACTCACAGCACCATCTTACAGCCCCACATTACACACAGCCCCCACCTTACAGGCCCCACATTACACAGCCCCCAACTCACAGCTTCCACAGGACAGCCCCGCTACACAACACCTCGCGGGTGTTACAATAATAATCTGACCAACCACCTGTGTGTCGAGAAAAATTATTGTGTTTTGGGAACCAAAACTGTTGAAAGGTCAAACTTCCAGAGAAAAAACAGTAAGAATAATGATCAAAACTTCTTTCATATATCTTCCCTTTTTCATTTTTCTTCTTGCCTCCTCTTCTCCTCTTATCTTCTCTCCTCTCCTCTCCTCTCCTCCAAGACAAACGAAACATCTTGGCTCACCGTCGACTGTCACTCATTGTCATTCTCGTTTCTTATTTGGACTTAAAACAGTTTGGCAGCAGGCTGACACACTGACCCCCACCACACACACACTGTAAACTCCAGTATGGCTGCTCTTCACCACCACCACCGCTGATGGTCTTCGCTGCATCCAGTTATGTGCCCCTCGCTTGTTGTAATATATCACCACTGCTGCATCACCCTGGTGAGTTGTAGACCAACAGGCAGGAAAGCGCCACCCCAAACCCACCATCCTTCACCGGGCGTCTCACATCACCCAACCATCCTCCCCACTATTCACACAGCACACCCACCCACCAGGTACCGGGAGCCTCACTAACGTAATCTAGCAGCAGATAATGCCCAGTTTATAACACACTTAAGACTATAACGGTAAACACTGCCTCCCGCTACACCCGGCCCAGAGGAACATAAAGACACTTGTGGTAGCTGAGTGTGAGTCTAACACTTGTTTACACACCGGTCAAGGAACACTTGTGGAATTAAAACAATAAACTATACCTTTATTATTTAACACACACACACACACACACACACACGTCATCGATTATAATATAGGAGCAGTAAGTTAAACACGGCACGGTAACACCGAAGAGTTTTTGCCCCGGCTGGTATTGGCTTTATCTTATTGAGAGGTATAAAATTATCGTCATGTTAAAACTATAAAACCTTCAGTAATTATGGTAAAACTTTATTTTATTTGTCTCTGAGTACCTGACACTTACTGATCGTTTCTAACATATATGAGGACAATGTTATTAAATATTTATAAGAGCACAAGGACTTTATAAACGCCTTCAACACAATAAGTGTCAACATACTGTATGATATTGCCTCCTACTACACCCGCGCTCATTGATAACCTGAAGCCTCTACAGTAAGTGGTTACTATTGTGTGTGTATGTGTACTACGCATGTACTGGTCGTTGTGTGTATATAAGTGTGTGGTGTGTGTGTGTATATATATATATATATATATATATATATATATATATATATATATATATATATATATATATATATATATATATATATATATATATATATATATATATATATATATATATATATTTAAGTTGAAAAAATGCTTGAGACGTTTACCTTTAAAACTGGTAAATATATTACACCAAAAGTTCCTCAACGCGTAGTAAAATGTTTTCGAACTTTAAAAAGTTTACACGACCAAGACGACATTCATATACTTTAATTTATAAAATGTAGAGCACAAGTAACCTACCATAACCTAATGTAACGGAACCTATCCTAACCTAACTTAAGAAAACCTAACCTAACAAACGAATCCCCATCATTTTATAGTGTAAGCCAAAGGTTTTTTAAATCTGAAATATTTTTTTACTTAAAACTTAAAAATAGTTTAAATCTTAATTCAACAAATATATCACATTTTTGGCCCCCCTCTCTCTCTCTCTCTCAGAAAATAGGTATCCCCTACAACGGACACACTACACATGTAAACTTTTCAGGCCAGGTTACACGCTTTTTGTGATGGGAAAATACAGTTCCTTCTTATGTAAGTGTTCAAAGCGGTATCCTTTTGAACTGCCTTCTCTCTTGGTGTGTGTAATAGCGGTGGTGGTGTAAGTGGTGGTGATGGTGTTGGTAATGGCGGTGGTGGTGTAAGTAGTGGTGATGGTGTTGGTATTGTGTGGTGGTGGTGTAAGTAGTGGTGTGGTGGTGGTGGTGTAAGTAGTGGTGTGTGATGGTGGTGGTGATGGTGGTGTAAAGTAGTGGTGGTGGTGGTGTAAGTAGTGGTGATGGTGGTGGTAAAGGTAGTGGTGAAAGTGGTGGTGTTGGTAGTAGTGTTGGGGGTGGTGTAAGTGTTGGTGTTGGCAGTGGTGTTGGTGGCGTGAGGTGTTGGTGGTAGGGGTGATGGTGGTGTCAGTGGTGGTCATAGTTGTGGCGTTTCTTGTTGATGTTGTTCATTTTGTGTTACATGCAACTCTACACGAAGCGTTGAGGTGTGTGTGTGTGTGTGTGTGTGTGTGTGTGTGTGTGTGTGTGTGTGTGTGTGTGTGTGTGTGTGTGTGTGTGTGTGTGTGTGTACTGTATGATGACCTTCAGTGGCCGGGGTCTTTAAGCTACCCTTCACTAGACAACACTTAATGATACTGAACTGCAGCCTCTTACTACCACGAAGGAAGGATGGAAATATGTCTCCCTCCCTACCATCTCTTACCCTCTCCTCCCTACCATCTCTTACCCTCTCCCTCGCCTGCCAGGTTGTTGGTTTCAGTAAAGTTAGTAGGTGACCGCCAGAGGAGTAAGCAGGTGTAGAGCAGGACAAGTTAATCTTATAACCCTGACTGTGTTATATCCGGCAGCTTAAGTGTTATATATGGCGGAACTAAATGTATCTCTGTTAACATGACTTGCTGACCTTATCCTGTTAAACCATTATCCTGACACTGTTACACCATGGACACAACAGCACACAGTCACCTCCCTAACAATATAATATTCCAACAAACAACTGAAAAGTTCTACCCATAATTAATTAAACCAGTGTATAACGACCCTAACTCTCACTAGATTAATTAGTACAGTATGGTGGTATTATTATTCAGGAGGAGCAGGCCGAGTGGCCACACCCTTCCATCTCAGTCCTATGGGTCGCTAATTCGATTCCGAGGCTCGCCCATGCCTCTCGGCTGTTATCGGATACCTAAGTAAACAGTTGGGGAATGAAGCTGTCGAGTGTAGTGGCGGCAAGCTGTCTCTATGTGTAGTGAGAGGTTTAGTGTACACAGGGAGGCAGCACCGCCAGCCTCCGTAACTCCCTTAGATTACAACTGTTACAGATGCGATAATAAAGCATAAGAATTATACAGTGATGATATTGTTACATAAATTCTGATAGTTACCTTCCCTCATTGTTACATACCATCATTCTTCAGGTTTAGACCAACAGTGTTATGACATTCGAAATTGTTAAAAACGTTCAAACATTCAATGTTATTAAATATCGTATTTCAGTCGATGTAATAATAAAAGTGTTTAACAAACAGCACAGCAATATTTACACGTAAAATAGTTTAGGTAAATGTCCTCAACGATACAAGTGTCCCATAAAATAAATAATAGTATTAGACGATATTGAAAACACCGGATATAAGAGATTCCAGCTTAGCTACATCGTCAGCTTACTACAGCTTTATCCGGGAGCTGAGGAGCTTTCTTAAATAACAACTTTACAATCTAGTTAATAAAAAAGGTTTAAGTCATTTTGAGTAACTATTATTACCATAATTTGGAGAATATAATAATAAACCACGGAACAACCTGCTGATGACGCCAGGTGAGGAGGAGAGGACGAGATTCAAGGATGACCCTGCAGCCTCAACCCGCACATTTGCAGGTCCATCCACACTCTGCCAGGCACACCCACACACTGTCAGGCACACCCACACCCTACTAGTCTCACACACTGCCAACACACCACATCTCTCCAGGCACACCCACACCCTGCCAGGCTCACTCCACACTGCTACCTCACCGACACCCCTGTCAGCTTCACTCACGCCTGCCACCAACAACCCGCCGCCCTCACTCACAGCATGGCTCTCTTGTCCACACCCCACCCCACACACACCGTCACCTCCCCCCACATCCTGCCACCCTCACCCACACCCCTGTCCCTCCCCACCCACCCCCTGCCACCATCCCCACACCTGCCACCATCCCCCAATCCCTGCCACCCCCACCCATATCCCTGTACCCTAACCCATTATCCTGTCACCCCACCACCCCTGCCACCCCACCCACATCCTGTCACCCTCACCCACCCCCTCAACCCTCACCCACACCCCACACCCCCACCCACACCCTACCCTCACCCACACCTGTTACCCATAATTCTGTCACCCTCCCCACACTGCCTGCCCTCACCCACCCCTGCCACCCTCCACACCCTGTCACCCACACACTGCCGCCCACCCCCCTGCCACCCTCCCCCCACACCCTGCCACCCCTCCCCACACCTGCCACCATCCCCAATCCCCTGCCACCCCAACATACCCTGTCACCCCACCCACTCCCCCACACCCCACCCACACCCCCACACCCTCACTCACACCCCACACCCCACCCACACCCCTGCCAACCCCACCCACTCACACCTTCACCAACTCTGTCACCCCCACCCACCCTGCCACCCTCACCCACACCCCACACCCCACTCACACCTGCCACCCCACCCACACCCTGCCAACCTCACCCACTCCTGCCACCTTCACCAACTCTCTGTCACCTCCACCACACCCCTGCCACCCTCACCCATTCCCTCCACCCTCACAAACATCCTGTCACCCCACCCACCCCTGCCACCCTCACCCACACCCCCACACCCCCACTCACACCCCACACCCCACCCACACCCTGCCAACCCTCACCCACCCCTGCCACCTTCACCAATCCCCTGTCACCCTCCACCACACCTGCTACCCCACCCATTCTCCCACCTCACAAACACCCCACACCCCCACCCACTCTGCCACCCTCACCCACTCCCCTGCCACCCCCACCCACCCCCTGCCACCTTCACCAACTCTGTCACCCTCCACCACACCCTGCCACCTCACCCATTCCCTCCCACCCCACAAACACCCCACACCCCCACCCACCCCCACCCCCACCCACTCTCACACCTCACCCACCTCCCACCACCAACTCTGTCACCCTCCACCACACTGCCACCTCACCCATTCCTCCCCACCTCACAAACATCCTGTCACCTCACCCACACCCCTGCCACCTTTACCACTCCCCCACACCCCACCCACCCCACACCTTCACCCACACCCCTGCCACCTTACCCACCCCACACCCCACCCACCCTGTCACCCTCCACCCACACCCCACACCCACTCCACTCCCCACACCACCAACCTCTGTCACCCTCCCCCACCCCTGTCACCCCACCCACACCCCCACACCTTACCCACACTCTGTCACCCTCACCCACACCCTGCCACCTTCACCAACTCTGCCCACCACCCACACCCCTCCACCTTTACCCACCCTGTCACCCCACCCACACCCCTACCATCTTCACTAACTCTCTGTCACCCTCCCCCACACCTCACATCCTCACCCATTCCTCCCACCCTTACAAACATCCTGTCACCCCCACCTCCACACCCACACACTGCCACCCTACCACACTCCCTACCATCCACTCTCTGCCACCATCCCCACCCCCACCCAACTCACCTACCACCCACACCCCAGACTCACAAACTGCCACCCACTCCCCACACCCCACCCACACCCTGCCACCTCACCCATACCCTGTCACCCCACCCACCCCTACACCACCCACACCTGCCACCCCACCCATACCCTGTCACCCCAACCACTCCCTGCCAACCCCACCCACACCCCACACCCCACCCATACCCCTGTCACCCCCACCCACCCCCCCACCTTCACCAACCCCAACCCCTCACCCACACCCCTGCCAACCTCACCACACCGCCACCCCTCACAAACATCACATCCCCACCCCACACCCCCAACCCCACCCCCAACCCCCAACCCACACCCCAACCCACAACCCCACACCCCCCATCCCCACACCCACACACCACACCCACCACCCCTACCACCCACACCCATCCATGCTACCTCCCACACCCACACACCCCACACCCCACCACACCCCTGCCACCCCACACCCCACCCACACACGCCACCCCACCCACTCCCCACACCTCACCCACACCCCTGTCACCCCACCCATACCATACACCCCCACCCACACCCCACCCCACCCACACCCCCACCCATACCATGCCACCCCACCCACCCTGCCACCCACCCACACCCCACACCCCACCCACCCCCTGCCACCCCACCCACACACCCCACACCCCACCCACCCCAACCCCACCCACCATGCCACACCCACCCCACACCCCACCCACCCCACCCCACCCACACCCCTCCACCCCACCCACTCCCTGCCACCCCTCACCCACCCCCTGCCACCTCACCCAACCCCTGCCACCCCACCCACACCCTGGCCACCCCCCACCACCCCACACCCCCCACCCTCTCTCCCCACACACACCACCCACACACACCCACCACTAACCCCACCACACCCCAACCCATCCCATGCCACCCCACCTGCCACCCTCACACACACTGCCACCCCACCACACCCCACACCCTCACCCTTCCACCCACACACTGCCACCCCACCCACCCCCTACACCCCACCCATACCCCCCTGTCACCCCACCCATACCATGCCACCCCACCCACACCCCACACCCCTCACCCATACCCCACCCCCACCCATACCATGCCACCTCACCCACACCCCACACCCCCACCCACTCCCTGCCACCCCACCCATACCATGCCACCTCACCCACCTGCCACCTCACCCATACCCTGCCACCACCCATACCATGCCACCTCACCCACACCCCCGCCACCCTCACCCACTCCTGCCACCACCCATACCATGCCACCCTCACCCACTCCCTGCTCCCTCACTCCACACCCTGCCACCCCACCCTACCAGACCCCTCAGTATTGCGATTAACACAATTACCATGAGCCCGAAGCAGCTAATCATCTTAAGGATATCAGCATCGCATTCCCTAGGTATACACATGTGTGTGTGTGTGTGTGTGTGTGTGTGTGTGTGTGTGTGGTTAGGATAAGTTAGGTAGAGCTATAAAAAATTAGGTTGTGGGTGCCACTCATCTCCCGGAGTGCCAGTGTAAGTGCCACTCATCTCCCGGAGTGCCAGTATAAGGTGCCACTCATGCCCCGGAGTGCCAGTGTAAGGTGCCACTCATCTCCCGGGAGTGCCAGTGTAAGGTGCCACTCATTCCCGGAGTGCCAGTATAAGGTGCCACCTCATGCCCCGGAGTGCCAGTGGGTGCCACTCATCTCCCGGAGTGCCAGTAAGGTGCCACTCATGCCCTGGAGTGCCAGTGTAAGGTGCCACCATCTCCCGGAGTGCTAGTGTTAGGTGCCACCCATCTCCCGGAGTGCAAGTGGCAGCCACTCATCTCCCGGAGTGCTAGTGTAAGGTGCCACTCATATCCCGAGTGCTAGTGGGTGCCACCATCTCCCGGAGTGCTAGTGGGTGCCACTCATCTCCCGGAGTAAGTGTAGCCACCATCTCCCGGAGTGCCAGTAGCCACTCACATCCCGGAGTGCTAGTGTAAGGTGCCACTCATCTCCCGGAGTGCCAGTGGGTGCCACCATCTCCGGAGTGCCAGTATAAGGTGCCACCATATCCCGGAGTGCTAGTGTAAGGTGCCACTCATCTCCCGGAGTGCCAGGTAGGGTGCCACTCATCTCCCGGAGTGCCAGTATAAGGTGCCACTCATGCCCGGAGTGCCAGTAAGGTGCCACCTACTCCCGGAGTGCTAGTGTAAGGTGCCACCATCTCCGGAGTGCTGGGTAAGGTGCCACCCATCTCCCGGAGTGCTAGTGAGAGCCACCATCCCGGAGTGCAAGTGTAAGGTGCCACCATCTCCCGGAGTGCTAGTGAAGGTGCCACCCATTCCGGAGTGCTAGTACACTATCCCGGAGTGCCAGTGGGTGCCACCACCTGAGGCAGTGTAAGGTGCCACCATATCCCGGAGTGCTAGTGTAGGTGCCACCCATCTCCCGGAGTGCCAGTGGTGCCACTCATCCCGGAGAGGCAGTGGCAGCCACCATATCCCGGAGTGCTAGTGGGTGCCACCATCTCCCGGAGTGCTAGTGTAAGGTGCCACCACCCCCGGAGCTAGGGGTGCCACTCATCTCCCGGAGTGCTAGTGTAAGGTGCCACTCATATCGAGCACCATATCCTGAAGGAGGAGGAAGAGGGAGGGAGAAAGGAAGGAGGGACAGAGGAGAGGGAAGAAAGGAGAGAGGGAGGGGAAAGAGGAGGGAGGGAAGGAGGGAGGAAGGAGGGAGGGGGAAGGAGGGAGGGGGGGAGGAGGGAGGAAGGAGGAGGAAGAAAGAGAATGATGGAGGGAGGGAGGAAGGGACAAAGTGAATCAGAGAGAGAAGATTGTAGAAAGGACGTGGGAGAGAAACCCCGTGTGGGGTAGAGGGGGGACACGTCACTTCCAGACTGCAGCTTTAAGAGCCACGCGGCCACCCATACACTGCCGCCCACCAGGCTATACCACCCACGACGCACTGCTGCCCACCACGCTCTACTGTCTATTCAGGGTGTCATCCACCCACTCAAATATTGCCCACCACACACTGCCGCCCACCACACACTGCCGCCCACCCACAATACGCCCATTCAAACTGCCATCCATCCAAACTGCTGCCCACTAGGCAATACCACTCAGCCAAAACTCCTACACGACCACCCTCCGGCCCCCACCCTCCACCCACTGTTGAACTAATCTCACACCGTCCGCCACCCACCACAACCCACCCACCACCCACTGTTGAACTAATCTTCACACCGTCCGCCACCCACCACAACCCACCCTCCACCCACTGTTGAACTAATCTTCACACCGTCCGCCACCCACCACAACCCACCTCCACCCACTGTTGAACTAATCTTCACACCGTCCGCCACCCACCACAACCCACCCTCCGTTCAACTTCTCACACAACTTAAACTATAAGTGAAAACTCCTTAAACTTCCTCCCACCTCCACCCACACGCCCTTCCCAACCCACCCACATGCCTCCCTCCCACCCACCCACACGCCCCTTCCCACCCACACGCACGCCCTTCCCACCCACCCACATGCCCTTCCCACCCACCCACACCCTTCCCACCCACACGCACGCCTTCCCACCCACCCACACGCCCTTCCCACTCACCCAAACGCCCTTCCCACCTGCTCACACGCCCCTTCCCACCCACCCACACGCTTCCCACCCACCCATCGCCCTTCCCACCCGCCCAGACCCCACGCTCAAACAAGGATCAGTGGCGGCTTCATCACAAGACGTCACACCCAAGGACCAAGCACTGTACACCTTAATTTGCATACGAGAACCTGTACACACACACACACACACACACACCCTGACTTCAGCCAGCACATTATTGGAACTGTACAGATGCCCAGCACATCACAGCACCAGTTCACACATACCCAGCACATCACAGCACCAGTTCAAACATACCCAGCACATCACAGCACCAGTTCATAGACAAACAACCCCCATTAACACGAACACGGAACAAATTTCAACCAATTTACTTCAAATTTTAATAACTAACACACACACACACACACACACACACACACACACACACACACACACACACACACACACACACACACACACACACACACACACACACACACACACACACACACACACACACACACACACACACACACACACACACACACACACACACACACACACACACACAACACACACACACACACAATGTTAGCGCCTGCCCAGAAAATGATGGCTCTAGAATTTTATTTCAGTGCAGTGAAGACAGAGTTTGTGGCCCCCGGGAATAAGGTCCAAAATGGTGTAATTACCACTGACACAGGCGTTCGGGGCGAGATAATGACGTCAATTTACCATGATTAATGTGCAATACTTTAATTACCGTGGAAGGTGTTCCTGTCTTTCTCGTGTGTGTGTGTGTGTGTGTGTGTGTGTGTGTGTGTGTGTGTGTGTGTGTTTGGTGTGTGTGTTGTGTGTGTGTGAGTGCATCATTATCGTTACAATCTGTATGTTTTCCGATATTTTTGCTGTTGTATACTGTACTGTATAAACTCGAAATAAATCATTATTACAATTATTATCATTATTATTAACCCTGGTGTACTGTGTCCTGTCTCAGCTGAATAAAAACATCTGTCATTAACCAAATCAAATATTAAAAGTGGCGTCCCCTTTGTGAAGGAGTTAATATCAGTATTAATGTTACCATTTATTATTATTGATAATGTTATCATATAAGCAACATTCTTTTACCATTAACATCACTTCCATTATCAGTATTATAAACATTAATTTCATTACCATTAACATCATTACCATCATCATTACTGACAATGTTTCACCTCACGGGTAAAAAAGTGAGACAACACAGCGGGTCGTCCTCAACACAAGCGGGTCGTCCTCAACACAGCGGGTCGTCCTCAACACAGTGGACCAACAGAGACAAAACTCTTAATAAACAGAATATATTACCTGAGACCCAGAACTACTGTACAGTGATAACCCCAGCTGGAGGGAGGGAGGGAGAGTGTCAGCTAACCACTACTGCAGGAGGGGTGAAGGTGGAGGGAGGAGGTGTCAGTACTAACCACTGCAGGGGGTGAAGGTGGAGGAGAGTCACAACCACTACTGCAGGAGGGGTGAAGGTGGAGGGAGGAGGTGTCACACCACTACTGCAGGAGGGGGTGAGGGAGGAGAGCCACCAAAAAAAGGAGAGGTCAGACTACCACACTGCAGGAGGGTGGGGGGACACTGCAGGAGGGTGAAGGTGGAGGGAGGGAGAGTGTCAGTACTGACCACTGCAGGAGGGGTGAAGGTGGAGGGAGAGTGTCAGTCAACACTACTGCAGGAGGGGTGAAGGTGGGGAGGGAGGCAGCTACCACTGCAGGAGGGTGAAGGTGAGGGAGAGGCATAACCACTAGGAGGGTGAAGGGGAGGAGGAGAGGTCAGACGACCACTACTGCAGGAGGGGAAGGGGAGGGAGGAGGTGTCAGACTCACTACTGCAGGAGGGGTGAGGTGGAGGGAGAGTGTCAGTACTAACCACTGCAGGAGGGTGAAGGTGGAGGGAGGGAGAGTGTCAGTACTAACCACTACTGCAGGAGGGGTGAAGGTGGAGGGAGGGAGGTGTCAGTATAACCACTACTGCAGGAGGGGTGAAGGTGGAGGAGGAAGTGTCAGTACTAACCACTACTGCAGGAGGGGGAAGGGGGAGGAGGTCAGACACCACTGCAGGAGGGAAAAAAACCACTGCGGGAGGGGTGAAGGTGGAGGGAGGAGGTGTCAGTACTAACCACTACTGCAGGAGGGTGAAGGTGGAGGAGGGAGAGTGTCAGTACTAACCACTACTGCAGGAGGGTGAAGGTGGAGGGAGGAGGTCAGTACTGACCACTACTGCAGGAGGGGTGAAGGTGGAGGGAGGGAGAGTGTCAGTACTAACCACTACTGCAGGAGGGGTGAAGGTGGGAGGGAGAGTGTGTCAGTAACCACTACTGCAGGAGGGGTGAAGGTGGAGGGAGGGAGGGCACTACCACTACTGCAGGAGGGGTGAAGGTGGAGGCACCACTGCAGGAGGGGAGGTGAGGAGGAGGCAGTCTAACCACTACTGCAGGAGGGGAAGGTGGAGGGAGGAGAGTGTCAGTACTGACCACTACTGCAGGAGGGGTGAAGGTGGAGGGAGGGAGAGGTGTCAGTACTAACCACTACTGCAGGAGGGGTGAAGGTGGAGGGAGAGTGTCAGCACTAACCACTACTGCAGGAGGGGTGAAGGTGGAGGGAGAGTGTCAGTACTAACCACTACTGCAGGAGGGGTGAAGGTGGAGGGAGGAGTGTCAGTATAACCACACTGCAGGAGGGGAGATGGAGGGAGGGAGAGTGTCAGTACTAACCACTACTGCAGGAGGGTGAAGGTGGAGGAGGAGAGTGTCAGCACTAACCACTGCAGGAGGGTGAAGGTGGAGGGAGGAGAGTGTCAGTACCACTACTGCAGGAGGGTGAGGTGGAGGGAGAGTGTCAGTACTACCACTGCAGGAGGGGTGAAGGTGGAGGGAGGGAGGTGTCAGTACTAACCACTACTGCAGGAGGGTGAAAGGTGGAGGGAGGGAGTGTCAGTACTAACCACTGCAGGAGGAGGGACACCAGGGGGGAGAGAGGGTCAGTAACCACTACTGCAGGAGGGTGAAGGTGAGGAGGGCAGTCCACTACTGCAGGAGGGTGAAGGTGGAGGGACCCACGCAGAGGTGAGGTGGAGGAAGTGTCAGTACTAACCACTACTGCAGGAGGGTGAAGGTGGAGGGAGGGAGAGTGTCAGTACAACCACTACTGCAGGAGGGGTGAAGTGGAGGGAGGAGAGTGTCAGTACTAACCACTACTGCAGGAGGGGTGAAGGTGGAGGGAGAGTGTCAGTACTAACCACTACTGCAGGAGGGTGAAGGTGGAGGGAGGGAGAGTGTCAGTACTAACTACTGCAGGAGGGGTGAAGGTGGAGGGAGGTGTCAGTACTACCACTGCAGGAGGGTGAAGGTGGAGGGGAGAGGTTTCAACCACTACTGGGAGGGGTGAAGGTGGAGGGAGAGTGTCAGTACTAACCACTACTGCAGGAGGGTGAAGGTGGGAGGGAGGGAGAGTGTCAGTACTACCACTGCAGGAGGGTGAAGGTGGAGGGAGAGTGTCAGTACTAACCACTACTGCAGGAGGGGTGAAGGTGGAGGAGGTGTCAGTACTAACCACTACTGCAGGAGGGGTGAAGGTGGAGGGAGAGTGTCGTACTAACCACTACTGCAGGAGGGGTGAAGGTGGAGGGAGGTGTCAGTACCACCACTACTGCAGGAGGGGTGAAGGTGGAGGGAGGTGTCGTACTAACCACTACTGCAGGAGGGTGAAGGTGGGAGGAGGAGAGTGTCAGTACTAACCACTACTGCAGGAGGGGTGAAGGTGGAGGGAGGGAGTGTCAGTACTAACCACTACTGCAGGAGGGGTGAAGGTGGAGGAGGGAGAGTGTCAGACTACAGGAGTGGGGAGGAGTGTCAGTGCTAACCACTACTGCAGGAGGGGTGAAGGGTGGAGGGAGAGTGTCAGTACTAACCACTACTGCAGGAGGGTGAAGGTGGAGGGAGGGAGGGTGTCAGTACTAACCACTACTGCAGGAGGGTGAAAGGTGGGGAGGGAGAGTGTCAGTACTAACCACTACTGCAGGAGGGTGAAGGTGGAGGAGAGTGTCGTGCAACCACTACTGCAGGAGGGGTGAAGGTGGAGGAAGTGTCAGTACTAACCACTACTGCAGGAGGGGTGAAGGTGGAGGAGGGAGGAAGTGTCAGTACTACCACTACTGCAGGAGGTGAAGGTGGAGGAGAGTGTCAGTACTAACCACTACTGCAGGAGGGGGTGAGGTGGAGGAGAGTGTCAGACTAACCACTACTGCAGGAGGTGAGAGAAGGAGGAGAGTGTCAGTACTAACCACTACTGCAGGAGGGGTGAAGGTGGAGGAGGGAGGGAGAGAGTGTCAGTACTAACCACTGCAGGAGGGGTGAAGGTGGAGGGAGGGAGGTGTCAGTACCAGCCACTACTGCAGGAGGGGTGAAGGTGGAGGAGAGTGTCAGTACTAACCACTACTGCAGGAGGGGTGAAGGTGGAGGGAGAGGTGTCAGTACTAACCACTACTGCAGGAGGGTGAGTGGAGGGAGGTGTCAGTACTAACCACTACTGCAGGAGGGGTGAAGGTGGAGGGAGGTGTCGTACTACCACTGCAGGAGGTGAAGGTGGAGAGGTCAGACACACTGCAGGAGGTGAAGGTGGAGGGAGTGTCAGGCCACTACTGCAGGAGGGTGAAGGTGGAGGGAGAGTGTCAGTACTAACCACTACTGCAGGAGGGGTGAAGGTGGAGGGAGGAGAGAGTGTCAGCACCAACCACTACTGCAGGAGGGTGAAGGTGGAGGAGAGGTCAGTACTAACACTACTGCAGGAGGTGAAGGTGGGAGGAGGTGTCAGTACTAACCTACTGCAGGAGGGTGAGTGGAGGGAGGGAGGTGTCAGTACTAACCACTACAGCAGGAGGGTGAAGGTGGAGGGAGGTGTCAGCACTGACCACTACTGCAGGAGGGTGAAGGTGGAGGGAGGGAGAGTACTAACCACTACTGCAGGAGGGGGTGAAGGTGGAGGGAGAGTGTCAGTACTAACCACTGCAGGAGGGGTGGTGGAGGAGTGTCAGTACTAACCACTACTGCAGGAGGGGGTGAAGGTGGAGGAGGGAGAGTGTCAGTGCCACTACTGCAGGAGGGGTGAAGGTGGAGGAGGGAGTGTCAGTGCACACCACTGCGCAGGAGGGGTGAAGGTGGAGGGAGGGAGTGTCAGTGACTAACCACTGCAGGAGGGGTGAAGGTGGAGGGAGGTGTCAGCACTAACCACTACTGCAGGGGGTGAAGAGGTGGAGGGAGAGTGTCAGTCTAGCCACCTGCAGGAGGTGAGGTGGAGAGAGGTGTCAGTGCCACTACTGCAGGAGGGGTGAAGGTGGAGGGAGGAGAGTGTCGTACTACACTGCTGCAGGAGGGGTGAAGGTGGAGGGAGGAGTGTCACGACCACTACTGCAGGAGGGTGAAGGTGGAGGAGAGTGTCAGTACAACCACTACTGCAGGAGGGGGAGGAGGAGGGAGGGTCAGTGCCTAACCACTACTGCAGGAGGGTGAAGGTGGAGAGGGAGGGAGAGGTCAGCACTACAACTACAGCAGGAGGGTGAAGGAAGGAGGAGAGGGAGGGTGGACGACCACTACTGCAGGAAGGGGTGGTGGAGGGAGAGTGTCGTGCAACCCTGCAGGAGGGGTGAAAGGTGGAGGGAGGGAGAGGTCAGCACTAACCACTACTGCAGGAGGGGTGGGAAGGGAGGAGAGTGTCAGACCACCACTACTGCAGGAGGGGTGAAGGTGGGAGGGGAGGTGAGAGCAGTGACCTACTGCAGGAGGGTGAAGGTGGAGGGAGGGAGAGTGTCAGCACCCATACTGCAGGAGGGGTGAAGGTGGAGGGAGGGGAGAGTGTCAGCACTAACCACTACGCAGGAGGTGAAGGTGGAGGGAGGAGAGTGTCAGTACTGACCACTACTGCAGGAGGGGTGAAGGTGGAGGAGGAGTGTCAGCACTGCCACTACTGCAGGAGGGGTGAAAGGTGGAGGGAGGGAGTGTCAGTGCTGGCCACTACTGCAGGAGGGTGAAGGTGGAGGGAGGAGTGCCGAACTGACCACTACTGGGAGGGGTGAAGGTGGAGGGAGGGAGAGTGTCAGTACTGACCACTACTGCAGGAGGTGTGAAGGTGGAGGGAGGGAGAGGTCAGTACAAGCCACTACTGCAGAGGGGTGAAAGGTGGAGGGAGGGAGAGGTCAGCTAACCACTACTGCAGGAGGGGTGAAGGTGGAGGAGGGAGGGAGTGTCTGCCACTGCAGGAGGTGAAGGTGGAGGGAGGGAGTGTCAGCACCAACCACTACTGCAGGAGGGGTGAAGGTGGAGGGAGGAGTGTCACTGCCACCACTGCAGGAGAAGAAGGTGCAGAGGGAGGAGAGTGTCAGAACAAACCACTACTGCAGGAGGGTGAAGGTGGAGGGAGGGAGAGTGTCAGTACTAACCACTACCAGGAGGTGAAGGTGGAGGGGAGAGGGAGTGTCAGTACTAGCCACTGCAGGAGGGGTGAAGGTGGAGGGAGGGAGTGTCTGCAGTACTACTGCAGGAGGGTGAAGGTGGAGGGAGGAGAGAGTCAGAACTAACCACTACTGCAGGAGGGGTGAAGGGGGAGGGGAGGAGAGGTTGCATGCAACTACTAGCTGCAGGAGGGTGAAGGTGAGGAGGAGAGTGTCAGTACTACCAGTACTGTAGGGGAGGTGAAGGGGAGGGAGGGAGAGGTCAGTACTAACCACCATTGCAGGAGGGGTGACAGGAGAGAGTGAGAGTAAGTCAAAGGTAATAACCACTGGCCGCAGTGGAGGGCATGTGGAGGAGGGAGAGCAAGTCAGCACTGCCAATACTGCAGGAGGGGTGAAGGAGGGAGGGAGAGTGTCAGCACTCAAATTCACTACTGCAGGAGTGTAAGGAGGGAGGAGTGCTGGCACGCACCACACAGGAGGTGAAGGTGGGAGGGAGGGGAGGCCTGGGCCTAAGTACTACTGCAGAGGGGTGAAGGTCAGGAGGGAGGTACTAACCCACACAGTAGGGAGGGGTGAAGGGGGAGGGGAGGGGAGGGTAAGTCAGTACCACCACTACTGCAGGAGGGGTGAAGGTGGGAGGAGGGAGAAGGCATTGGGCTACTAAGGTAGGGAGGGGTGAAGGTGGAGGGAGGGAGGCTGCACTAAATTACTACTGCAGTGAGGGGTGAAGGTGGGAGAG
>NW_024736226.1:0-3576 GCF_018991925.1 Homarus americanus
CTTTGTTATACTCGACTAGGGGACTTTGTTATACTCGATCTGGAGCCTTTGTTATACTTGATCAGGGGGCTTTGTTATACTCGATCAGGTTACCTAGTTATTCTAGATAAGGGTGACTTTGTTTTACTCGATGAGGGGGCTTTGTTATACTCGATCAGGGAAATTTTTTTATACTCGATCATGGGCCTTTGTTATACTCGATCAGGGGTTTTGTTATACTCGATCAGGGGCCTTTGTTATACTTGATCAGGGGGCTTTATTGTACTCGATCAGGGGACTTTGTTATTCAAGATAAGGGGGGCTTTGTTATACTCGATCAGGGGGCTTTGTTATACTCGATCAGGGAACTTTGTTATACTCGATCAGGGACCTTTGTTATACTCGTTCAGGCGTCTTTGTTATACTCGACCAGGGGACTTTGTTATACTCGATCAGGGGCCTTTGTTAAACTCGATCAGGGCCCATTGTAATACTCGATCCGGGGACTTTGTTATACTCGATCAGGCGACTTTGTTATACTCGATCAGGTGGCTTTGTTATACTCGATCAGGGAACTTTGTTATACTCGATCAGGGGCCTTTGTTATAATCGTTCAGGGGACTTAGTTATACTCGATCAGGGGACTTTGTTATACTCGACCAGTAGAGTTTGTTATACTCAACCAGGGGACTTTGTTATACTCGATCAGGGGCCTTTGTTAACCTCGATGAGGGGCCTTTGTTATACTCGATCAGGGGACTTTGTTATACTCGATCAAAGGACTTTGTTATACTTGATCAGGGGGCTTTGTTATACTCAATCAGGGGACATTGTTATTCTCGATAACGGGGACTTTGTTATACTCAATTAGGGGGCTTTGTTATACTCGATCAGGGAACTTTGTTATACGCAATAAGGGGCCTTTGTTATACTCGTTCAGGCGCTTTTGTTATATTCGATCAGGGGGCTTTGTTATACTCGATCAGGGGCCTTTATTATAATCGTTCAGGGGACTATGTTATACTCGAACAGGGGACCTTGTTATACTCGATCAGGGGACTTTATTATACTCGATCAGGGGACATTGTTATATTCGATGAGGGACTTTGTTATTCTCGATCATTGGACTTTGTTATACTCGATGAGGGGGCTTTGTTATACTCGATCAGGGGACTTTGTTCTATTCGATCAGGGGCCTTTGTTATACTCGATCAGGGGACTTTGTTATACTCGAGGCAGGACTTTGTTATACTCGACCTGGGTTTTGTTATATACTCGATTTGGAGCCTTTGTTATACTTGATCAGGGGGCTTTGTTATACTCCCGTCCAGGGAACTTTGTTATATAAATTTGGGGCCTTTGTTATACCGTCGAGACATTTATGCTTTCATCCAGGGGACTTTGTTATACTCGATGAGGGGCTTTGTTATGCTTGATCCAGGGGGATTTGTTATACTTTCGATCAGGGACTCTGTTGTGTTGGGGGTCTCTGTTATGCTCGATAAAGGGGCTTTGTTATACTTGATCAGGGGCTTTGTTATATAGTCAGGGGACTTTGTTGTGAAGACTAAGGGGCTTTGCTATACTCGATCAGGGGGCTTTGTATACTCAGTCAGGGGACTTTGTTATATTCGATGAGGGAATTTTTATACTCGATCATGGGACTTTGTTATACTCGATCCAGGGGCGCTTTGTTATACTCGATCAGGGGACTTTGTTATACTCGACCAGGGAGACTTTGTTATACTCGATCATAAGGCGCTTGTTATACTGGATCAGAGGGCTTTGTTATACTTGATCAGGGGACATTGATATTCTCGATAAGGGTCTTTATTCATACTCGATCAGGGGCTGTTGATCAGGGGCTGTTATACTCGATCAGGGACTTTGTTATTCTCGATAAGAGGGGTCTTTGTTATACTCGATTAGGGGCTTTGTTATACTCGATCAGGGAACTTTGTTATACTCGATCAGGGGCCTTTGTTATACTCGATCAGGGGCGTTTGTTATACTCGTTCTGGCGACTTTGCTATACTCGACCAGGGGACTTTGTTAAACTCGATTAGGGGCCTTTGTTATACTCGATCACGGGAATTTGTTATACTCGATCAGGGGACTATGTTATTCTCGATCAGGGGGCTTTGTTATACTCGTTCAGGGAACTTTGTTATACTCGATGAGGGGCCTTTGTTATAATCGTTCAGGGGGCTTTGTTATACTCGATCAGGGGACTTTGTTATTCAAGATAAGGGGGGCTTTGTT
Organism: Homarus americanus; assembly: GCF_018991925.1. Lineage (NCBI taxonomy): Eukaryota > Metazoa > Arthropoda > Malacostraca > Decapoda > Nephropidae > Homarus > Homarus americanus. The sequence goes on from NW_024736226.1 coordinate 2,242, forward strand.
ATACGCGATCACGGGGCTTTGCTATACTCGATGAGGGGGCTTTGTTATACTCGCTCAGGGAACTTTGTTATACTCGATCAAGGGCCTTTGTTATACTCCTTCAGGCGTCTTTGTTATACTCGACCAAGGGACTTTGTTATGCTCGATCAAGGGCCTTTGTTAAACTCGATCAGGGCCCTTTGTTATACTCGATCAGGGGGCTTTGTTAAACTCGATTAGGGAACTTTGTTACACTCGATCAGAGGCCTTTGTTATAATCGTTCAGGGGACTTAGTTATACTCGATCAGGGGACTTTGTTATACTCGACCAGGGGAGTTTGTTATACTCAACCAGGGGACTTTGTTATACTCGATCAGGGGCCTTTATTAAACTCGATGAGGGGCCTTTGTTATACTCAATCAGGGGACTTTGTATACTCGATCAGGGGACTTTGTTATACTCGATCAGAGGTCTTTGTTATACTCGATCAGGGATCTTTGTTATACTCGATCAGGGGACTTTGTTATACTCGATCAGGGGACTTTGTTATACTCGATCAGGGGACTTTGTTATACTCGATTTGGGGACTTTGTTAGACTCGACCAGGGAACTTTGTTATACTCGATCAGGGGCTTTGTTATACTTGATCAGGGGGCTTTGTTATATTCAATCAGGGGACATTGTTATTCTCGATAAGGGGGACTTTGTTATACTCAATTAGGGGGCTTTGTTATACTCGATCAAGGGCCTTTGTTATAATCGTTCAGGGGACTATGTTATACTCGAACAGGGGACCTTGTTATACTCGATCAGGGGACTTTGTTATACTCGATCAGGGGACTTTGTTATATTCGATGAGGGACTTTGTTATTCTCGATCATGGGACTTTGTTATACTCGATGAGGGGCCTTTGTTATAATCGATGAGGGGACTTTGTTCTACTCGATCAGGGGAATTTGTTATACTCGATCAGGGGACTTTGTTATATTCGATGATGGGACTATTTTATACTCGATCATGGGACTTTGTTATTTTCGATGAGGGGCCTTTGTTATACTCGATCAGGGGCTTTTGTTATACCCAATCAGGGGACTTTGTTATAATCGATCAGATGACTTTGTTATACTCTATGAGGGGGCTTTGTTATCCTCGATCAGGGAACGTTATTATACTCGGTGAGGGGACTTTGTTATACTGGATAAGGGGACTTTGTTATACTCGTTCAGGCGTGTTTGTTATACTCGACCAGGGGACTTTGTTATACTCGATCAGGGGCCTTGGTTAAATCGATCAGGGGCCTTTGTTATACTCGATCAGGGGACTTTGTTATACTCGATCAGGGGACTATGTTATAC
>NW_024736227.1:0-3104 GCF_018991925.1 Homarus americanus
CTTCTGTTTACAACAGGTTCCTTCACTGTTTATATTATCTTCTGCTTGACAGTTACACATCTCGGTGCATGTCATGCTATTCTTTCTGATTCTTTCTGTATGAACGTGAGTCACATTTCCTGGATCCATTTAACAAATTCTGTGATTTTTCTGGGCTGGTGGTTGATGATATTATTGTTATGATTGATTCATTGTCAATCTTTAGTTATGCTCTAATTGATCGTTTCCTGTCTGCATCATAAGACCTGAGAAACTTGATGCATTTATCAATGTGGATGCTTTAGAGTTGCAGCAGTGTGGTAGTTCCAGCTTTGACTGCGTTTCTTGAAGTGCATTAGTTTGGAAGTTTAGTGGAAGTCATTGGTGGACGGTGAGCTTAAATACAAATTCCTCTAGACGTATCATATCTGTGGGCATTTGGTCTGCTCAGCATCTTGAGTTCATCTGGTTTTTATGGTTGGTTTCATCAAGGTGCTCAACATGCTTGTTTTGCGTGATTTTTCGGTTGGTTCAGATTTGAAGGTGGGAGCCTGTAAGGTATCTGTGTGTCGTTCTGGTTCTGTTATCTTAGTTTGCGTTTTATAAAGGTTGGGGTAATTGTAAATGTGTTTATGGTGACGATGTGTGAGTGCTGCCCTTCTGTGATGCATATACTGTATGTCCTGCTTAAGTTCTATAACTTGTGATAGCAATTTGATGGTTGAAGTCTTATTTGCTGCTTTCCACGACAGTAGATTAACCTTGGACAGCTTTTTCCAGATGCTCAATGGACCAACAATACGTTCCTTGACAAAATTTTCATAATTTTGGCTTCCAACTTCATATGCTCATTGATTGTCATATTTGGCATTTTCTGGCATTACAGCTCCAGTTACCAAGTTTATAAGAGCATCATTTTCCTGGGATTACAGTCACCAATAACATTGTGTAGCTTCTGTACATCAGCATAGTGACAGCTGACAATAGCTGTAGAGAGCTCATGGTGTTCTGTTCTTTTGTAATCTTTATGAGTTTGATATTTTATGTAATGAACTTAATTTGAAAAACCCAAATGGTAGTATATGATCTTTTATCACCTTAGACACTCTGTGCGTCATGCCTCTCAAGTGATTTTTTTCCTCTCTTACTTCTCTGGACAAATACGACCTTTATCCCATCAGAAAAAATATCACCATATATTTTCTTAATCTACAGGTGCCAAGGTTTAAAATGACGGATGGTGTTAAAATTAACCTGAAATTTTTAAGTGACCACATATTGTCTTGTTGGGTTTCTGAGAGAACTTCACGGCTAAATAGCGCCTCTGTATTGATAGCCGGTACATGTCGTAATATCCACCGCTCATAGTTAAATCTTTATGTCCGTTTATTTTGTCCTAATTTAAGTATCAAAGAGTGTTTTCATTTTTAAGTATCTTAAGTATCTTTTTTCTAAGTATGATTTATTTTCATTTATAAGTAACTAACCATATTTTTGTTTTCATTATAAAATGTGATTGATATAGACAACAGAAGTAAATATCAGCTGGAGGTCGTAAACGAAGCTGATGTGAAATATTTTGACTCGCTGTTCCCACGAACTAATTGCTTCACTGGTTTATACCGAAGAAATAAAACCGTCAACGAACCATCCGATTCAAATGTGTCTTAGGCGATACAGGGTGTTTATGCGTCACTCTGATACCAAGAATGACTTTGTGTACTGTGGTGAAGCTGAGGGTAGGATAGGGTTGGGTTGCGTTGGGATGGGTTAGGATTACGCATGTGTAGGTATATTCTGTCGCATTTTATAGGTATCTTGCGTCTTTCTCTTTATTCCTTCTTTATCATGAGTATCTGTGCCTATTAATACACCACCTCGCAGGATAGTGGAAGAGGAATGGATAGTAACGAGATAATATTCTTCTTACATATACCTTAGCTTGATTACAGGTAACATCAGGTAGAAGTTACATGACTCTTAAGAGTTTTCCTCGACTTGGCTGATTCAACTGTAAGACTTGCTGTATTTATCCTTATTAAAATCCTCCACCTGTAAGACCATCCACTTGTAATACCCTCCACCTGTAAGACCCTCCACTTGTAAGACTCTCCACTTGTAAAACCCTTTAGGGATTTGAAATACCTTCTCGTCTTGGCTCCACTAGTGCTGTACACACCCTCTCTAGCCTTAGTTTACAGTAATGTTGAAGTATATAATGAAGACTCACAGCTCATGGGTTAGAAAAACAAAAGCTGCTTGTTTTATTTGTTTATTTATTTATTTATTTATATATAGTTTATTTTAGAATCCCCGAAAGTTAGAACAAAATGGCTGACGGGACTCACGAGCGGGCGGTGTTTACAGTATGGACCAAGAATAAAAAATAAATGAAAAATAAAATAAATAAATCGTAAATTGGTGCATTGTTTCTCCAGGGGTAATTATAGAAGTACAAATGTTCTCCAGCAGTGGGTAACGATCATAGTCACGTATAGAGCTTCCGACGCAGGTAGATTGATATAGATGCATTACCTTGAGTTAGTGGGTTACAGGGGCTTCTTACACGATAATATTAAAGGTGTTTTTTCCTTCTGTTTGTGGCACTTGAGGTGTTTAGGTTAGGTTTAATTAAAATGGTTTAGTTATAATAGTTATATTACGATAAGTTAAGTTGAATTTAGAACTTTTGATTTACATATATCGTGTTTTAGAAGGATTTGTTAGCTAATAAGTTTAATTTGGATAAGTTTAGTTTAATTTAGATCATTTGATTTTACAAGGTCGTATTATAATGACTGGGAACCATATAGAAACCTCTTAGAAGTAAATATTTCTACGGCAGTGAATGAGTAGGTCAATAAGTGGTGTATAGAGCTGCTGACGCAACTTAAACGGTATATACTGTACATTATATGTTATCAGAGCTTTCCTGTTGTACGTAACCGCCTCCGTCAAAGTGTCTTAGTGGCTCATGTGAAGATTAGCCTCTAGTTTATTTAACCTCAAGATTAACTACACTGGCACTGCCTGACGACTTCTGGCCTAACCTAACCGTCTAACTGGCAATTTCCAGGTAGCGTTAGGTTGTCATTGAATTGAAATAAGCTGGGAGGTTAATCTTC